>NC_041390.1:627206575-627265230 GCF_002162155.2 Triticum dicoccoides | reverse complement strand
GCTCACCGTGACCCTCGCGCCCGTGGCCGCGCCCTCTCCCCCCAGGTCGGCTCGCCGTCCGCGCCCGGTGCGTGACCGCACCCCGGCCTCCTCACCCTCCGGCGACGCTGGCTCCTCCCCGCTCCCCCGTGCTGCTCCCCTGCCTCTGCCTCGCGCGAGCGCGCCCCTGAACACCGTCCTGTGCCTCCTCTACTGACCGCACTGGCCGCGGCCAGTCGCCGGCCACCACTCGCAATGGCCGCGCCGTTCGCCGCCTCAGCCGGTGCCCCGTTGTTGCGGTGGCCCTGTGCTCCCTCGCCTCCTCGTCGGCTGCCCCGGCCACCACCACGTCGGGCCTCGCCCCCGCTTCCCCTTGCCGGCGCCGCGCCGCCGGCCACGGCCTTGCCCGCGCCCCGTTAGGGCGAGCGCCCGCACCCGCGCGCCGATTTGCCCCATGGGCCGCTGACCACAGGGCCCCGCCCCATAACGTTTTTTTTAAAAGGGATTAAATATATATATATAATTAATAAAAATAAAAATGATTTAATAAAATTAATTATTAATTAGTTAATTAAGTAATTAATTAAGTTAATTAATCCTGATTTGATTAACCTAATCACTAATTAAATTAACTAATCTGTAATTAAACTAAACAGAGAATGATAGGTGGGCCCCACTGGACCCACACGTCAGGTTGACCAGGTCAATGGTCAACATTGACTGCTGACATCACCCTGATGTCATGCTGACATCAGCATTTACTATTCTGGATAATGTTGGATTAAATAATTAATTAAATTCCAGAAATTAATAAAATCTTTAGAAAATCATATCTTTTAATCTGTAACTCGGATTAAAATATTTTCAACATGAAAGTTGCTCAGAACGACGAGACGAATCCGGATACGTAGTCTGTTCGTCCGCCACACCCCCCTAACCTATCGAACTCGCAACTTTCCCCCTCCGGCTCCTCTGCCCGAAAACGCGAAACACCGGGAATACTTTCCCGGATGTTTCCCCCCTTAACCGGTACCACCTCATACCACGTTAGGGCACGCCTAGCATCGTTACTTGTCTTGTCATGCATCGATATGCATCTGTTTACATGGTATTCATTGTTTCTTCCCCCTCTTCTCTCCGGTAGACTACG
This sequence comes from Triticum dicoccoides, assembly GCF_002162155.2. Classification (NCBI taxonomy): domain Eukaryota; kingdom Viridiplantae; phylum Streptophyta; class Magnoliopsida; order Poales; family Poaceae; genus Triticum; species Triticum dicoccoides. The sequence continues at coordinate 627,264,101 of NC_041390.1, read as the reverse complement.
AGACCGACGCTGCTGCTGCCCAGTTCGACTACGGAGTTGACGACCTCTCTCTCTTGCCAGAGCAACCAGGCAAGCCCCCCCCTTGATCACCAGATATCACCTACTCTCCTCTATACTGCTTGCATTAGAGTAGTGTAGCATGTTACTGCTTTCCGTTATTCCTATCCTGATGCATAGCCTGTCTTTGCTACTTCTGTTGATACCTTTACCTGTATTCCTACTTGCCTAGTATAGGATGCTAGTATATTCATCTGTGGCCCTACATTCTTGTCCGTCAGCTGCTATACTATCGGGCCGTGATCACTCAGGAGGTGATCACGGGTATATACTATATACTTTATACATGATACATGTGGAGAGTAAAGTCGGGTCGGCTGGTGGAGCACCCGCGAGTGGATCTTTGTGGCGGAGCGACAGGGTAGATTGAGACCGCCTAGGAGAGAGGTGGGCCTGGCCCTGTTCGGCGTTCGCGGATACTTAACACGCTTAACGAGATCTTGGTATTTGATCTGAGTTGGCTACGAGCCTATACGCACTAACCAACTACGTGGGAAAGATATGGGCACTCGGCGTCGTGGTATCAGCCGAAGCACTTCGTGACGCCAGCGACTGAGTGGCGCGCGCCGGATTGGAACGTAAGCCTGCTCTTGTATTAAGGGGGCTAGTTCTGCTTTCGGCCGCGTACGCAACGTGCAGGTGTGCTATGGGCGATGGGCCCAGACCCCTGTGCACTTAGGTTTAGACCGGCGTGCTGGCCTCTCTGTTGAGCCTAGGTGGGGCTGCGACGTGTTGATCTTCCGCGGCCGGGCATGACCCAGGAAAGTGTGTCCGGCCAAATGGGATCAAGCGTGTTGGGTAAGTTGGTGCACCCCTGCAGGGAAGTTAATCTATTCGAATAGCCGTGATCTTCGGTAACAGGACGACTTGGAGTTGTACCTTGACCTTATGACAACTAGAACCGGATACTTAATAGAACACACCCTTCCAAGTTCCACAGACAACCCGGTGATTGCTTTTCTACAGGGCGACGAGGAGAGGATCACCGGGTAGGATTATGCTATGCGATGCTACTGTAGATGCTACTTGGAGATGCTACTTGGAGGACTTCAATCTACTCTCTTCTACATGCTGCAAGACGGAGGCTGCCAGAAGCGTAGTCTTCAATAGGAATAGCTATCCCCCTCTTATTCTGGCATTCTGCAGTTCAGTCCACTGATATGGCCTCCTTGCACTTCTACCCATGCATATGTAGTGTAGCTCCTTGCTTGCGAGTACTTTGGATGAGTACTCACGGTTGCTTTCTCCCTCTTTTCCCCCTATCCCTTCTACCTGGTTGTCGCAACCAGATGTTGGAGCCCAGGAGCCAGACGCCACCGTCGATGATGATTCCTACTACACTGGAGGTGCCTACTACTATGTGCAGGCCGCTGACGATGACCAAGAGTAGTTAGGAGGATCCCAGGCAGGAGGCCTGCGCCTCTTTCGATCTGTATCCCAGTTTGTGCTAGCCATCTTATGGCAACTTGTTTAACTTATGTCTGTGCTCAGATATTGTTGCTTCCGCTGACTCGTCTATGATCGAGCACTTGTATTCGAGCCCTCGAGGCCCCTGGCTTGTATTATGATGCTTGTATGACTTCTTTATGTTTTAGTGTTGTGTTGTGATATCTTCCCGTGAGTCCTTGATCTTGATCGTACACATTTGCGTGCATGATTAGTGTACGGTCAAATCGGGGGCATCACACTTGTGCTTCTTGTCTGCTTTTGAAGCCTTTATGGCTGACGCCCGAGACCCCCTACACTTGCGCCTGACACTCATGCCACTCGTCATACACTCCCGGAACCTTCCCTTCGTACACGACATAGCACTTCGGCATCAAGAAACTAGGTACCTGTTAGAGATGCATCTTCATCAAGAGGATGTACAATCATATGCAACAAAATATAATAGATCAACACGAAAAAGAAAGGGTTAGCAACTAGATGCAACATACAGTATGCAAACTAATTAACTAGAGGTACACAGGTCATCGTACGCAAGCTAAGAAAGTAGCGTTACATCACAAAGTTTCATCGCTACAGAAAGTATACAATTTCAACCGACACATATAATCATCATCGGTATCATAAATCACTAGAAGTTCCATCCTTCCATATCATCGAGGATGGACCCTAGCTTCTTGAACGGCGTGAGGTCTAGACGTTGCATGCCTACACGAGTTCGGACGTCAGATCGTGATATAGGGCCGTGGTGGAACATCCCCTTTTCATCGACGACTTCTTTCATGATGATCGTCGCAATGTCCCTTTAGATGCGAAAGAAGTCATCTCTAAGTTTATAATCCGCTTCTCCATGAGATTGATCCAGCCACTTGTGGATATGATCATCATTTCTGCTTGTCATGCGAAGCTTTTGGTGATCCATGTTGAACTCAATCATGAGATGGACGATGTAGAATCCATCCTTCTTGCTTGGTTTTAGGACATGGATGCAGGAGAAGTTAGTTTTATGCGTGAAACCCATCTTCTTGTTCCTTTGTTTGTTGATCTGCACGTGGCCACCTCTAATGCTGAAGCCTTGGAGAGCATCATCTAGAATATTCATTATGTGGTTGTAGTCCTTTTTGTCGTAGTCTCTGGAAGGGTCGAAATACACAACGTGGGAGACTCGCGGGTAAAGAACGATAAGGACGGTGCACCCGTTGCTGCTGGGAAAAGACTGTTGGGGAACGTAGCAGAAATTCAAAATTTTCCTACGTGTCACCAAGATCTATCTATGGAGAGACCAGCAACGAGTAGAAGGAGAGTGCATCTACATACCCTTGTAGATCGCTAAGCGGAAGCGTTCAAGTGAACGGGGTTGATGGAGTCATACTCGTCGTGATTCAAATCACCGATGATCAAGTGCCGAACGGACGGCACCTCCGCGTTCAACACACGTACAGCCCGGTGACGTCTCCCACGCCTTGATCCAGCAAGGAGAGAGGGAGAGGTTGAGGAAGACTCCATCCAACAGCAGCACAACGGCGTGGTGGTGGTGGAGGAGCGTGGCAATCCCGCAGGGCTTCGCCAAGCACCATGGGAGAAGAGGAGGAGGGAGAGGGGCAGGGCTGCACCAACGAGAGATCAAATCGCGTGTTATGGGCAGCCCCTAGGCCTCATATATATAGGGGAAGGGGAGGGCTGCGCCCCCTTTAGGGTTTCCCACCCCAAGGGGCGGCGGCTAGCCTCCAGATGGCATCTGGTGCGGCGGCCAAGAGGGGGGGAAGGAGTCCATCCTCCCCAAGGCACCTCGGAGGTGCCTTCCCCCTTGAGGACTCTTCCCTCTAGGGTTCCCTAGGCGCATGGGCCTCTTGGGGCTGGTGCCCTTGGCCCATGTAGGCCAAGGCGCACCCCCTACAGCCCATGTGGCCCCCCGGGGCAGGTGGCCCCACCCGATGGGCCCCCGGGACCCTTCCGGTGGTCCCGGTACAATACCGATGACCCCGAAACTTGTCCCGATGGCCGAAACAGGACTTCCTATATATAAATCTTTACCTCCGGACCATTCCGGAACTCCTCGTGACGTCCGGGATCTCATCCGGGACTCCGAACAACATTCGGTAACCACATACAAGCTTCCTTTATAACCCTAGCGTCATCGAACCTTAAGTGTGTAGACCCTACGGGTTCGGGAGACATGCAGACATGACCGAGACGATCTCCGGTCAATAACCAACAGCGGGATCTGGATACCCATGTTGGCTCCCACATGTTCCACGATGATCTCATCGGATGAACCACGATGTCAAGGACTTAATCAATCCCGTATTCAATTCCCTTTGTCTATCGGTATGTTACTTGCCCGAGATTCGATCGTCGGTATCCAATACCTTGTTCAATCTCGTTACCGGCAAGTCACTTTACTCGTTCCGTAACACATCATCCCGTGATCAACTCCTTGGTCACATTGCGCATATGATGATGTCCTACCGAGTGGGCCCAGAGATACCTCTCCGTTTACACGGAGTGACAAATCCCAGTCTCGATCCGCATAAAACAATAGATACTTTCGGAGATACCTATAGTGCACCTTTATAGTCACCCAGTTACGTTGTGACGTTTGATACACCCAAAGCACTCCTACGGTATCCAGGAGTTATACGATCTCATGGTCAAAGGAAGAGATACTTGACATTGGCAAAGCTCTAGCAAACGAACTACACGATCTTTGTGCTATGCTTAGGATTGGGTCTTGTCCATCACATCATTCTCCTAATGATGTGATCCCGTTATCAACGACATCCAATGTCCATAGCCAGGAAACCATGACTATCTGTTGATCACAACGAGCTAGTCAACTAGAGGCTCACTAGGGACATATTGTGGTCTATGTATTCACACGTGTATTACGATTTCCGGATAATACAGTTATAGCATGAATAAAAGATAATTATCATGAACAAGGAAATATAATAATAATACTTTTATTATTGCCTCTAGGGCATATTTCCAACAGTCTCCCACTTGCACTAGAGTCAATAATCTAGTTCACATCGCCATGTGATTAACACTCACAGGTCACATCGCCATGTGACTAATACCCAAGAGTTTACTAGAGTCAGTAGTCTAGTTCACATCACTATGTGATTAACACTCAATGAGTTTTATGTTTGATCATGTTGCTTGTGAGAGAGGTTTTAGTCAATGGGTCTGAACCTTTCAGATCCATGTGTGCTTTACAAATCTCTATGTCATCTCCTAGATGCAGCTACGACGCTCTATTTGGAGCTGTTCCAAATAACTGTTCTACTTGGAGCTATCCTAAATAATTGCTCCATTATACGTATCCGGTATCTCTACTCAGAGCTATCCGGATAGGTGTTAAGCTTGCATCGACGTAACCCTTTACGACGAACTCTTTTACCACCTCCATAATTGACAAAATTCCTTAGTCCACTAGTTACTAAGGATAACTTTGACCGCTGTCCTGTGATCCATTCATGGATCACTCTTGTACCCCTTGACTGACTCATGGCAAGGCACACTTCAGGTGCGGTACTCAGCATGGCATACTGTAGAGCCTATGTCTTAAGCACAGGGGACGACCTTCGTCCTTTCTCTCTATTCTGCCGTGGTCGAGCTTTAAGTCTTAACTTCGTACCTTACAACTCAGGCAAGAACTTCTTCTTTGACTGATCCATCTTGAATACCTTCAAGATCATGTCAAGGTATGTGCTCATTTGAAAGTACCATTAAGCGTTTTGATCTATCCTTATAGATCTCGATGCTCAATGTTCAAGTAGCTTAATCCAGGCTTTCCAGAAATTCTACATCATCTCTGATCATCAATATGTCAACAACGTATACTCATCAGAAATTCTATAGTGCTCCCACTCACTTCTTTGGAAATACAAGTTTCTCATAAACTTTGTATAAATCCAAAATCTTTGATCATCTCATCAAAGCGTACATTCCAACTCCGAGATGCTTACTCCAGTCTTTGAAAGGATCGCTGGAGCTAGCATACCTTTTAGCATCCTTAGGATCGACAAAACTTTTTGATTGTATTACATACAACCTTTCCTCACGAAAACTGGTAAGGAAACTCGTTTTGATATCCATCTGCCAGATTTCATAAATACAGCTAATGCTAACATGAATCCGACGGACTTTAAGCATCGCTACGAGTGAGAAAATCTCATCGTAGTCAACTCCTTGAACTTGTCGGAAAACACTTCGCCACAAGTCGAGCTTCATGGACGGTGACATTACCATCCACGTCCGTCTTCTTCTTAAAAGATCCATTTATCTCAATGGATTGCCGATCATCGGGCAAGTCCATCAAAGTCCATGCTTTGTTCTGATATATGGATACTATCTCGGATTTCATGGCTTCTAACCATTTGTCGGAATTCGGGCCCACCATCGCTTCTCCATAGCTCGTAGGTTCATTGTTGTCCAGCAACATGACTTCCAAGACAGGATTACGTACCACTCTGAAGTAGTACGCATCCTTGTCATCCCACGAGGTTTGGTAGTGACTTGATCCGAAGTTTCATGATCAATATCATAAGCTTCCACTTCAATTGGTGTAGGTGCCACAGGAACAACTTCCTGTGCCCTGCCACACACTAGTTGAAGAGACGGTTCAATAACCTCATCAAGTCTCCACCATCCTCCCACTCAATTCTTTCGAGAGAAACTTTTCCTCGAGAAAGGACCCGATTCTAGAAACAATCCATATTGCTTTCGGATCTGAATTAGGAGGTATACCCAACTGTTTTGGGTTTCCTATGAAGATGCATTTTATCCGCTTTGGGTTCGAGCTTATCAACCTGAAACTTTTTCATATAAGCGTCGCACCCCCAAACTTTTAAGAAACGACAACCATAATTCATACGGTGTCATCTCAACGGAATTATGTGGTGCCCTATTTAAAGTGAATGTGGTTGTCTCTAATGCCTAACCCATGAACGATAGTGGTAATTCGATAAGAGACATCATGGTACGCACCATATCCAATAGGGTGCAACTATGATGTTCGGACACACCATCACATTATGGTGTTCCAGGCGGTATTAATTGCGAAACAATTTCCACAATGTCTAAATTGTGTGCCAAAACTCGTAACTTTCATCTCTATGATCATATCATAGACATTTTATCCTCTTGTCACAACGATCTTCTACTTCATCTTCTACTTCACTCTGAAATTACTTGAACCATTCAATAATTCAGACTTGTGTTTCATCAAGCAAATATTCTCAACATCTACTCGAATCATCTGTGAAGTAAGAACATAATGATATTCACTGCATGCCTCAGCACTTATTGGACTGCACACATCAAAATGTGTTACTTCCAACAAGTTGCTATCTTGTTCCATCTTATTGAAACCGAGGCTTTTCAGTCATCTTGCCTATGTGGTATGATTTGCATATCTCAAGTGATTCAAAATCAAGTGAGTCCGAACGGTCCATTTGCATGGACTTTCTTCATGCATATACACCAATAGACATGGTTCGCATGTCCCAAACTTTTCAAAAATGAGTGAGTCCAAAGATCCATCAACATGGAGCTTCTTCATGCGTTTTATACCATTATGACTTACATGGCAGTGCCACAAGTAAGTGGTACTATCATTACTATCTTATATCTTTTGGCATGAAAATGTGTATCCCTACGATCAAGATTCAATAAACCATTCCTTTAGGTGCAAGAGCACTTACTCAGGTTTAATACTAATCTTGATGGTAGAGGGAGCGTGCGATGTTAGATCACATCAAACTTGGAAACACTTCCAACACATATCGTCAGCTCACCTTTAGCTAGTCTCCGTTTTATTTCGTAGCTTTTATTTCGAGTTACTAACACTTAGCAACCGAACCGGTATCTAATACCCTGGTGCTACTAGGAGTACTAGTAAAGTACACATTAACATGATATATATCCAATATACTTCTATCGACCTTGCCAGCCTTCTCATCCACCAAGTATCTAGGGTAATTCTGCTCCAGTGGCTGTTCCCTTTATTACAGAAGCACTTAGTCTCAGGTTTGGGTTCAACCTTGGGTTTCTTCACTAGAGCAGCAGCTGAATTGCCGTTTCATGAAGTATCCCTTCTTGCCCTTGCCCTTCTTGAAACTAGTGGTTTCATCAACCATCAACAATTGATGCTCCTTCTTGATTTCTACTTTCGCGGTGTCAAACATCATGAATATTTCAAGGATCATCATATCTATCCCTGATATGTTATAGTTAATCACGAAGTTCTAGCAGCTTGGTGGCAATGACTTTGGGGAAACATCACTATCTCATCTGGAGGATCAACTCCCACTCGATTCAAGTGATTGTTGTGCTCAGACAATCTGAGCACAAGCTCAACGATTGAGCTTTTCTCCCTTAGTTTGCAGGCTAAGAAAATCGTCGGAGGTCTTATACCTCTTGACGTGGGCACGAGCCTGAAATCCCAATTTCAGCCCTCGAAACATCTCATATGTTCCGCGACGTTTCGAAAACGTCTTTGGTGCCTCTACTTAAACCATTTAATTGAACTATCACGTAGTTATCAAAACGTGTATGTCCGATGTTCGCAACATCCACAAACGACGTTTGGGGTTCAGCACACTAAGCGGTGCATTAAGGACATAAGCTTTCTACTGATTGCATAATCGCTACTGTCAACTTTCAACTATATTTTCTCTAGGAACATAACTAAACAGTAGAACTAAAGCGCGAGCTACGACATAATTTGCAAAAGGTCTTTTGACTATGTTCAAGATAATTAAGTTCATCTTATGAACTCCCACTTAGATAGACATCCCTCTGGTCATCTAAGTGATCACATGATCCGAGTCAACTAGGCCGTGTCCGATCATCACGTGAGACGGACTAGTTAACGTCGGTGAACATCTTCATGTTGATCGTATCTACTATACGACTCATGCTCGACCTTTCGGTCTCCGTGTTCCGAGGCCATGTCTGCACATGCTAGGCTCGTCAAGTTAACCCTAAGTGTTTTCGCTGTGTAAAACTGTCTTACACCCGTTGTATGTGAACGTAAGAATCCATCACACCCGATCATCACGTGGTGCTTAGAAGCGACGAACTATAGCAACGGTGCACAGTTAGGGGAGAACACTTCTTGAAATTTTTTTAAGGGATCATCTTATTTACTACCGTCGTCCTAAGTAAACAAGATGCATAAACATGATAAACATCACATGCAATCAAATAGTGACATGATATGGCCAATATCATTTTGCTCCTTTTGATCTTCATCTTCGGGGCTCCATGATCATCATCGTCACCGGCATGACACCATGATCTCCATCATCATGATCTCCATCATCGTGTCTTCATGAAGTTGTCACGCCAACGACTACTTCTACTTCTATGGCTAACGCGTTTAGCAATAAAGTAAAGTAAGTTACATGGCGTTCTTCAATGACACGCAGGTCATACAAAAAATAAAGACAACTCCTATGGCTCCTGCCGGTTGTCATACTCATCGACATGCAAGTCGTGAATCCTATTACAAGAACATGATCAATCTCATACATCACATAACATTCATCACATTCTTCTTGGCCATATCACATCACATAGCATACCCTGCAAAAACAAGTTAGACGTCCTCTAATTGTTGTTGCATGTTTTACGTGGCTGCTATGGGTTTCTAGCAAGAACGTTTCTTACCTACGCAAGACCACAACGTGATATGCCAATTGCTATTTACCCTTCATAAGGACCCTTTTCATCGAATCCGTTCCAACTAAAGTGGGAGAGACTGGCACCCGCTAGCCACCTTATGCACCAAGTGCATGTCAATCGGTGGAACCTGTCTCACGTAAGAGTACGTGTAAGGTCGGTCCGGGCCGCTTCATCCCACAATACCGTCGAAACAAGATTGGACTAGTAACGGTAAGCATATTGAACAACATCAACGCCCACAACTACTTTGTGTTCTACTCGTGAAAAGAATCTACGCAATAGACCTAGCTCATGATGCCACTGTTGGGGAACGTAGCAGAAATTCAAAATTTTCCTACGTAACACCAAGATCTATCTATGGAGAGACCAGCAACGAGTAGAAAGGGGAGTGCATCTACATACCCTTGTAGATCGCTAAGCGGAAGCGTTCAAGTGAACGGGGTTGATGGAGTCGTACTCGTCGAGATTCAAATCACCGATGATCAAGTGCCGAACGGACGGCACCTCCGCGTTCAACACACGTACAGCCCGGTGACGTCTCCCACGCCTTGATCCAGCAAGGAGAGAGGGAGAGGTTGAGGAAGACTCCATCCAACAGCAGCACAACGGCGTGGTGGTGGTGGAGGAGCGTGGCAATCCCGCAGGGCTTCGCCAAGCACCATGGGAGAAGAGGAGGAGGGAGAGGGGCAGGGCTGCACCAACGAGAGATCAAATCGCGTGTTATGGGCAGCCCCTAGGCCTCATATATATAGGGGAAGGGGAGGGCTGCGCCCCCTTTAGGGTTTCCCACCCCAAGGGGCGGCGGCTAGCCTCCAGATGGCATCTGGTGCGGCGGCCAAGAGGGGGGGAAGGAGTCCATCCTCCCCAAGGCACCTCGGAGGTGCCTTCCCCCTTGAGGACTCTTCCCTCTAGGGTTCCCTAGGCGCATGGGCCTCTTGGGGCTGGTGCCCTTGGCCCATGTAGGCCAAGGCGCACCCACTACAGCCCATGTGGCCCCCCGGGGCAGGTGGCCCCACCCGGTGGGCCCCCGGGACCCTTCCGGTGGTCCCGGTACAATACCGATGACCCCGAAACTTGTCCCGATGGCCGAAACAGGACTTCCTATATATAAATCTTTACCTCCGGACCATTCCGGAACTCCTCGTGACGTCCGGGATCTCATCCGGGACTCTGAACAACATTCGGTAACCACATACAAGCTTCCTTTATAACCCTAGCATCATCGAACCTTAAGTGTGTAGACCCTACGGGTTCGGGAGACATGCAGACATGACCGAGATGATCTCCGGTCAATAACCAACAGCGGGATCTAGATACCCATGTTGGCTCCCACATGTTCCATGATGATCTCATCGGATGAACCACGATGTCAAGGACTTAATCAATCCCGTATTCAATTCCCTTTGTCTATCGGTATGTTACTTGCCCGAGATTCGATCGTCGGTATCCAATACCTTGTTCAATCTCGTTACCGGCAAGTCACTTTACTCGTTCCGTAACACATCATCCCGTGATCAACTCCTTGGTCACATTGCGCATATGATGATGTCCTACCGAGTGGGCCCAGAGATACCTCTCCGTTTACACGGAGTGACAAATCCCAGTCTCGATCCGCATAAAACAATAGATACTTTCGGAGATACCTGTAGTGCACCTTTATAGTCACCCAGTTACGTTGTGACGTTTGATACACCCAAAGCACTCCTACGGTATCCAGGAGTTATACGATCTCATGGTCAAAGGAAGAGATACTTGACATTGGCAAAGCTCTAGCAAACGAACTACACGATCTTTGTGCTATGCTTAGGATTGGGTCTTGTCCATCACATCATTCTCCTAATGATGTGATCCCGTTATCAACGACATCCAATGTCCATAGCCAGGAAACCATGACTATCTGTTGATCACAACGAGCTAGTCAACTAGAGGCTCACTAGGGACATATTGTGGTCTATGTATTCACACGTGTATTACGATTTCCGGATAATACAGTTATAGCATGAATAAAAGACAATTATCATGAATAAGGAAATATAATAATAATACTTTTATTATTGCCTCTAGGGCATATTTCCAACAAAGACACCTCAAATTATTCTCCATAAGAGCGAGAAGGAATGATTGAAATGTGCGAAATGGTTGTCCGGAATTGACTTACTTTTAGATGATAAGGCAGGAGGACAATTTCCTGGTCCTTATTCTATACCATGAAGTTTTGGAGGTAGTCCCTAGCAGTTTCACGCTCAAAGTCGCCGAGACTCAAGAATGACTCATGCATGTAGTACGGATCCGCCACACAGATTTGCGAGACTTCTTCTCTCTTCATGACGGAGCTCATATGTAGCGCAAAAAGGCGGACGATTGTAAAATCGAGCTGCCTTGTCAGAAACATCTCAAATATATGGTCAACCCGCAGGAAGAACACCTACGCGGGCCGTGTGTCGACGTAGCACTTCCCCTCAGACACACGAGCCGCATATGTCGGATATCCTGGATCCTTCGAGGCTAGTAGGCTTTTCTCAGTTGACAGCACATGGTCGTGCAGTCTCCTGAGATCCCCTGATAGTGCCTCCAGCGGTTTCGGCAGTAGCATCGGCTCGCGCGTGAGATGAAACATGGCCGCACCTTTCACTTGTACACGCTCTTCAGAATCCATCGTCTGGCTGCTATGTGCTCTGGCTTGTTTGGAGGCAGCTATCTTCCCCGATCTCTTCCTCTCCTTTTTCTTGGGCACACCTTCCAGACCCTTCCTTAACCTCAGCCCAGTGTTCCCGGGCTAAGCACTGTACGACCCCCGGCTAGTTGAGCATGTGTTGAGGCGGCATCTTCAGGCATGTCCTGTGAGGATTTCATGAAGAGAGACTTTTTGCAATCCCTGCTACGACCTTCCTGCCCGGGCAGATCATCCATATCCTCATTAGCATGCTGATAGCCCGATTCGTCATATGGTTGACTCATCATATCTATGTCACAGTCATACGCGTTTGTATTGAGGAAACCCATAGGGTCGACCTCCGTCTCATCATCCATTCTCTATTCTACAGGACCGATTACATCAGCCAGTACTATTGCACCCCCTTCATCACGTCGTCCAACGCTCTCACCCGACACTACATGAGCTGGTAATTGCGTAGGCGGGGTGGTGGTCTCCGCACAAGCTTTTTGATGTGTGGTTATTGGTGTGCTCTCGGCCGGCTCCAGACGAATAAGATTCTTCGGCCATAGCAGCACCCAACCCTTGCAGCTTCCAATCCGCGGCGGGGTCTCGTCGTCCTCTCCCACAGGGTGTACTGGAGGAGGCACATCCTCGTGCCCCGATTTCACACTGGACAAGTTAACCCTGAAGTGCCCAGCGGGGATCGGCTGGTTGTGGAACGTGGGTTGCAAGGGATTCATTATCATCCCCTTTCCCACGTCCACCTTCTGGCCTGTGATCAAGTAGAGTATGGTGCACGGGGTTTCTTCGGCCTGCAAATACATATGTTTGTGGCGTAAAACATCCGAAAGGCAACGAAAATGGAAGCATTGACTGCCTGCTATAGCAACTCATTTTTCTCCTCGGCTGCTTTTTTTGCGTCCTCAGCTGTTTTTTTCTCAACCGCAAGGTTCACCTTCTCGTCGATGTCCTCCTGACTAAACTTCTTTTTTTGCTTCTTGGCCTCCAGGCCCTCGTTGTAAAACACCTTCCACGTGGCGCCGTCTCCAGCGCCGTGCACACGACCATATTGCGGCCACTGGCCCAAAGGGAGTCCCTTAAGTTCGTTCAAGGCCCGATTGAGAGGGGTTTCCCACTTGGGCCTCATCGGAGAAGAAGGGCTTTAGGCTGCAAGCTTGTGTTGCTTCTCCTGCAGAAGGAGCATGAACCGTTTAGGAATGTGTAGTCGACTAGGCCTGGAGCTAAATGTAAGGTGGTAAAGAATAATTACCAGTAGTCTAATCAGTTTCCTCGTGATCTTGTCCGTGTAAAAAACCTTCTTTTCCTTGTCCCACTTGTAGTGGGCCCTGATGAAGTCACGCTCCAAGGGGTTGGTGAACTTCGCGAAGGGGTCTGGGAGACCCGCGGCTTCACGTTCCGCGTCCTCCTTATCCCATATGGGCCTTTTACCAAGGTAGCCACGGCTTCCGAGGCGATGCTTCCCCGTGTTCCTTTGTTGAAGGCTCTTGAATTTCGTAGCCTTAGCCTTGGCTGCCTCGGTAGCGCAAGTGTCCTTGAACTTTTCGAACTCCTCTTCCGTAAGTGTCGGATTTTCCTTTAGAATCTTGGACAGGGGTTCCTCAGCCTCAATAGCTCGTTTCACCCTCCCTTTCCAGGAGGCCAAATCATTCCTGAACATGCCCATGGCGTGATTGTTAATCTTTTTCATCTTCGGATCATCCCACGGTTGTTCTATGTTATCATCCCGGTCGGGGAACTTGAATCTCTTGTGCAACTTCGTCAGGAGCAACTGAGTCAAATGTTCTTTACTACTTAAGTCATCATCGTTGATGCTCGCGCATTCCTGTAGGATGCATCCTACTTGGTTCCCATAGCACTTGCGAGGTTCTTCCGGCTCTAATGGCTCAAACTTGCCAGGTGCCATCTTTGTGATCACTAGTCGTCCAATCCCTAGTTTGTTAGGTTTTTGTATCCTCTGCTTCTTCTGCTTCTTCTTTTCGGTAGCGGCATCGGCGTCGGTACCTTCCCCGCCGGTCTCGGCGCCGCCATCAGTACCGGCGTTGTCGATGTCGATGTCGGCGTCAGTACCATCATCGGGGCCGACCTACAAACCTTGCTTAGCAGTCAAATAGTCGAGGTACTCTTGTTCACCCTCATAATCCATCTCGTCTGCATCTTGGTCAGAAGGCCCAGTTTCTTCGTTGTTCGACATGTTTCCTATGATTAAGTCTCCTCGTTTAATTCTAATAGTATGAAAAAAAATGAGAAATGACGTAAAAAAGAAATCTATGTTTGTCAGAATGTCGTTTCCCAGCAACTCCCAACACTTGATATGCCTACTATCTAGCACAAATCATGCCAAAATTCACGGAAAATTTCGGCATGACCTTTGCTAAAAAATGGACATATTGAGCGCCTGAAATTCACCAGAACGGAAATGAATCAACATTCCGGCGTAACATAGGCCACTCGGATCGTTTACCATCCACATGTCCAAAACATCACATGTTCACATATCACATGTCCAGTTCAAATATGCATGTAAATTCGGCCTACCTAAATTTGCTTTAATTTGCACAATTTGCTTAAATGTTGCCTTTTCTTTTAACTACAATTGTTTAACCCTAAATTTTTGTCCTATCTTAAAACGTACGGTTCATAAAAACCTAGCTAAATTCATAACTAAATAGATAACCTAATTAACCTACTGCCCTAACTAAAACCTAATTAACCGAAGAACACTAGCTAGCAGAGAGGGGAGGAGCGCTGGGGGGAGTTATAGAGGGTGCAGGGGCGAGGAGGCAGGCCCGACGACGGCCGAGGTTGGGATGGGAGGAAGCAGAGGAGGGAGGAGTGGTGCGTCGGGGTCGGGGTCGGGGACATCATTTGACCGATAACATACGGTTCCTCGGCGTTGACGTTTTCGTTTTTGAGTTAGCTTTTTTCCCTTCTTGTTCGTTGAAGAATAATTGAGGCCCTCATTGTGACTTTGCCTTTTCCATGGAGTACGATTTTTCTTAGGTAATGTAGTATTGATTCTTCTTTTGACGTATACTTCATCATCATCGTCATCTTCCCTCATTGGGTTGTCGTACTGATCGTAGTCTTCCTTGTTGGCGACTCCATCCATTCCAATGATGTTCCTTTTGCCTCTCCTCACGACAACACGGCTGGGATTGCACGCGTCGGTTATGAAGAAGCATTGTTCCACGTGCTTAGCGTGTACCCATGGCTTGTTTTTTGCGATAGCGTTCACGTTAGCGCTCTTGGCGTCGGGTATAGTCATGGTAGTGAAATTCCGGTTTCTCTTTCGACATTCTTAGCCCATCTAACATGGAACATCGTCGTGTTGTGCAGTCCAGCGTAGTCAAGCTCCCAGATCTCCTCGACCCTTCCGTAAAATCTTTCAGTTGTGCCGTTGTCGCTGTCGGTCATGCATTCCGTCGTCACCCCTGAGATCTGATCATCATTGTCCATATCTTTGGCCTCCGTGTAGAACGTGTATCCATTGATATCATATGCCTGATAGGTTACGAGGTTGGGAAAGGGGACATGTGCTAAGGCGTATATGAGCAATCCGTCCTTAGAGCCCTCCTCTGGGGGATTAGCAATAATATGCTCTTTGAACTAATACAGGAAAGTGGAGTTGTGCTCTCTAGTAACTTCGGCGTCCGTCCTGCATATTGATGTCTACTACACAACCTTCATCTCGTAGACGTTGTTGGGCTTGCAAGTGCACAGGTTTGTAGGACAGTAGCAAATTTCCCTCAAGTGGATGACCTAAGGTTTATCAATCCGTGGGAGGCATAGGATGAAGATGGTCTCTCTCAAACAACCCTGCAACCAAATAACAAAGAGTCTCTTGTGTCCCCAACACACCCAATACAATAGTAAATTGTATAGGTGCACTAGTTCGGCGAAGAGATGGTGATACAAGTGCAATATGGATGGTAGATATAGGTTTTTTTAATCTGAAAATATAAAAACAGCAAGGTAACTAATGATAAAAGTGAGCGTAAACGGTATTGCAATGATATGAAACAAGGCCTAGGGTTCATAATTTCACTAGTGCAAGTTCTCTCAACAATAATAACATAGTTGGATCACATAACTATCCCTCAACATGCAACAAAGATTCACTCCAAAGTCACTAATAGCGGAGAACGAACGAAGAGATTATGGTAGGGTATGAAACCACCTCAAAGTTATTCTTTCCAATCAATCCGTTGGGCTATTCCTATAAGTGTCACAAACAGCCCTAGAGTTCGTACTAGAATAACACCTTAAGACACAAATCAACCAAAACCCTAATGTCACCTAGATACTCCAATGTCACCTCAAGTATCCGTGGGCATGATTATACGATATGCATCACACAATCTCAGATTCATCTATTCAACCAACACATAGGACCTCAAAGAGTGCCCCAAAGTTTCTACCAGAGAATCAAGACGAAAACGTGTGCCAACCCCTATGCATAGGTTCATGGGCGGAACCCACAAGTTGATCACCAAAACATACATCAAGTGAATCACGTGATATCCCATTGTCACCACAGATACGCACGGCAAGACATACATCAAGTGTTCTCAAATCTTTAAAGACTCAATCTGATAAGATTACTTCAAAGGGAAAACTCAATCCATTACAAGAGAGAAGAGGGGGAGAAGAAACATAAGATCCAACTATAATAGCAAATCTCGCGATACATCAAGATCATGCCAAATCAAGAACACGAGAGAGAGAGAGAGAGAGATCAAACACATAGCTACTGGTACATACCCTCAGCCCCGAGGGTGAACTACTCCCTCCTCATCATGGAGAGCGCCGGGATGATGAAGAAGGCCACCGGTGAGGGTTCCCCCCTCCGGCAGGGTGCCGGAACAGGGTCCCGATTGACTTTTGGTGGCTCTGGAGGCTTGCGGCGGCGAAACTCCCGATCTAATCTCCGTTCTGGAAGTTTTAGGTTATGTAGGTATATATGGGAGCAGGAAGTACGCCGGTGGAGCTTCGGGGGCCCCACGAGGCAGGGGGCGCGCCCTAGGGGGTGGGCGTGCCCCCCACCCTCGTGAGCACCTCCCTTCTCTCCTGACATGGGGTCCTAGCTTTTCCGGTAGCTTTCCTTCCAAAAATAACATCTCCAGTTGATTTCGTTCCGTTTCGACTTTGTTTGATATTCATTTTCTTCGAAACACAGAAATAGGCAAAAAACAGCAAATCTGGGCTGGGCCTCCGGTTAATCGGTTAGTCCCAAAAGTAATATAAAAGTGGATAATAAAGACCAATAATGCCTAAAACAGTAGATAATATAGCATGGAGCAATCAAAAATTATAGATACATTGGAGACGTATCACATACCCCCCCGGTGACGATACTTCTTTGCGATAATTTCTTTGTGCAGTGCAACGAAAGGATCTACCTTGTCTAGGTGTTGTAGCACTACCAAGTTTGCTCTGTCAAAGTTGCTGCGTCGATCTGAGTATGCCACGTGCAGTTCCCTGTGACCGTTGGAGTGACCTTCTCCTTCGAGCCTCCCATCGTGCTTGTTAACGGGTAAACCAATACTAACACTAGGCGGCTGCAGGTCTGTGCCATATAGAAAATTCGCGCAGAAAGAGATGCACTCTTGTGTGAGATAGCCCTGGACGATGCTTCCATCCGGATAGGACATGTTACGAATGAATCCTTTGATGATACCATTCATCCTCTCAAACGACATCATGTTGTGCAGAAATGATGGCCCCAGGTCTATTATGTCGTCCACAATATGGACACACAGATGCACCATGATACGTCCATTTTGCATCATGCTTTTATATCGATATTTATTGCATTATGGGCTGTTATTACATGTTATGTCACAATACTTATGGCTATTCTCTCTTATTTTACAAGGTTTACATAAGGAGGGAGAATGCCGACAACTAGAATTCTGGGCTGGAAAAGGAGCAAATATTAAAGACCTAATCTGCACAACTCCAAAAGTCCTGAAACTCCACGAAACTCATTTTTGGAAATAATAAAAACTATCCAGCAGAAGAAGTTCACCAGAGGGGGGCCCACCTGTCCACGAGGGTGTGGGGCGCGCCCCCCTACCTCATGGGCCCCCTGTTGGCTCTCCGATGCCCATCTTCTGCTATATTAGGTCTTTCGATGAGGAAAAAATAATAAGCAACCTTTCGGGACGAAACTCCGCCGCCACGAGGCGGAACCTTGGCGGAACCAATCTAGGGCTCCGGCAGAGCTGTTCTGCCGGGGAAACTTCCCTCCGGGAGGGGGAAAACATCACCATCATCATCACCAACGCTCCTCTCATCGGGAGAGGGCAATCTTCATCAACATCTTCACCAGCACCATCTCCTCTCAAAACCCTAGTTCATCTCTTGTATCCAATTCTTGTCTCCAAGTCCGGGATTGGTACTAGTAGGTTGATAGTAGTGTTGATTACTCCTTGTAGTTGATGCTAGTTGGTTTATTTGGTGGAAGATCATATGTTCAGATCCATTATGCATATTAATACCCCTCTGATTATGAACATGAATATGCTTTGTGAGTAGTTACGTTTGTTCCTGAGGACATGGGAGAAGTCTTGCTATTAGTAGTCATGTGAATTTGGTGTTCGTTCGATATTTTGATGACATGTATGTTGTCTAGCCTCTAGTGGTGTTATGTGAACGTCGACTACATAACACTTCACCATTATTTGGGCCTAGAGGAAGGCATTGGGAAGTAATAAGTAGATGATGGGTTGCTAGAGTGACAGAAGCTTAAACCCTAGTTTATGCGTTGCTTCGTAAGGGGCTGATTTGGATCCATATGTTTCATGTTGTGGTTAGGTTTACCTTAATACTTTTTTTGTAGTTGCAGATGCTTGCAATAGAGTTTAATCATAAGTGGGATGCTTGTTCAAGTAAGAACAACACCCAAGCACCGGTCCACCCACATATCAAATTATCAAAGTACCAAAAGCAAACCATATGAACGTGATGAAAACTAGCTTGACGATATTCCCATGTGTCCTCGGGAGCGCTTTTCCTTATATAAGAGTTTGTCTAGGCTTGTCCTTTGCTACAAAAGGATTGGGCCACCTTGCTGCACTTTATTTAATTTTGTAACTTGTTGCTCGTTACAAATTATCTTATCACAAAACTATCTGTTACCACTTACTTCAGTACTTGCAGAGAATACCTTGCTGAAAACCGCTTATCATTTCCTTCTGCTCCTCGTTGGGTTTGACAATCTTACTTATCGAAAGGACTATGATAGATCCCCTATACTTGTGGGCCGTCAAGACTCTTTTCTGGCGCCGTTGCCGGGGAGTGAAGCGCCTTTGGTAGGTGGAATTTGGTAAGGAGAAATTTATATAGTGTGCTGAAATTTACTGTCACTTGTACTATGGAAATTAATCCTCTGAGGGGCTTGTTCGGGGTATCTTCACCCCGACCAGTAGAGCAAAGAGTTGCTCCTCAACCTACTGAACCTACTGAAAATGAAAATTTGTACTTTGAAATTCCTTCGGGTATGATGGAAAAAATGCTAGCTAATAATTTTACAGGAGATGGAACAAAACATCCTGATGAACACCTAATATATGTGGATGAAGTTTGTGGATTATTTAAGCTTGCAGGTGTACCCCCTGATGTTGTTAAGAAGAAGGTCTTCCCTTTATCTTTGAACGGAGATGCATTGACATGGTATAGGCTATGTGATGATACGGGATCATGGAACTATAAACGAATGAAGTTGGAATTTCATCAAAAGTATTATCCTATGCATCTTGTTCATCGTGATCGCAATTATATATATATATTTTGGCCTCGCGAAGGAGAAAGCATCGCTCAAGCTTGGGGGAGGCTTAAATCAATGTTATATTCATGCCCCAATCATGAGCTCCCAAGAGAAATAATTCTTCAAAGTTTTTATGCTCGGCTTTCTGAAAACAATCGCACCATGCTCGATACTTCTTGTGCTGGCTCTTTTATGATGAAGACTATTGAATTTAAATGGAATTTATTGGACATAATTAAACGCAACTCTGAAGATTGGGATCTCGACGAAGGTAAGGAGTCAGGTATGACACCTAAGTTTGATTGTGTTAAGTCTTTTATGGATACCGATGTTTTCCGTAAATTTAGCTATAAATATGGACTTGACTCTGAGATAGTAGCTTCTTTCTATGATCTTTTGCTACATATGTTGATCTCCCTAAGGAGAAGTGGTTTAAATATCATCCTCCCATATAAGTAAAAGTAGCTGCACCTACTAAAGTTGAAGAAAAGATTGTCACTTATAATGATCTTATTGTTCCTACTTCTTATGTTGAGAAACCACATTTCCTTGTTAGGATAAAGGATCATCCTAAAGCTTCCACTGTGGTTTGTAGAAGTAATATTAGAACTTATACACCTGCTGAGCAAGTTAAAGTTGAACCTAATATTGCTATTGTTAAAGATCTCTTGTCTGATAATATTGATGGGCATTTTATTCAATTCTGCGGTGAAACTGCTAGAATTGCTAAACCTTGTGCTAAAGATAAACATAGACATGTGATAGGCGTGCCTGTTATTTCTGTTAAAATAGGAGATCATTGTTATCATGGCTTATGCGATATGGGTGCTATTGCTAGTGTTATACCTTATACCTTATATAAGGAAATTAAGCATGAAATTGCACCTGTTGAGTTAGAAGATATTGATGTTACAATTAAACTTGCCAATAGAGATACTATATCTGCAACGGGAATTGTTAGAGATGTTGAAGTCTTGTGTGGGAAACTAAATATCCTGCTGATTTTCTTGTTCTTAGCTCCCCACAAGACAACTTTTGTCCTATTATATTTGGTAGACCCTTCTTGAATACTGTTAATGCTAAGATAGACTGCGAAAAGAATGTTGTTACTATTGGCTTGGATGATATGTCCCATGAGTTTAATTTCTCTAAATTTAGTAAACAACACCGTGAAGAAGAATTGCCTAGTAAGGATGAAATTAGTAGTCTTGCTTCTATTGCCGTACCTCCTAGTGATCCTTTAGAACAATATTTGCTAGACCATGAAAATGGTATGTTTATGAATGAAAGAAGAGAAATAGATGAAGTATTCTTTAATCGGGAACCTATTCTGAAACACAATTTGCCTGTTGAAATCTTAGGGGATCCTCCTCCACCCAAGGCTGATCCCGTGTTTGAGCTTAAACCGTTGCCTGATAATCTTAAATATGCTTATCTTGATGAAAAGAAAATATATCATGTTATTATTAGTGCTAACCTTTCAGACCATGAAGAAGAGAGATTATTGAAAACTCTGAAGAAGCACCGTGCTGCTATTGGATATACTCTTGATGATCTTAAGGGCATTAGTCCCACTCTATGTCAACATAAAATAAATCTGGAAGAAGATGCCAACCCAGTCCGTGATCATCAACGAAGGCTTAATCCTAAAATGAAAGAAGTGGTAAGAAAATAAATACTAAAGCTTCTGGAGGCAGGTATAATTTATCCCGTTGCTGATAGTCAGTGGGTAAGTCTTGTCCGTTGTGTCCCTAAGAAAGGAGGTATTACTGTCGTTCCTAGTGATAAAGATGAATTGATTCCACAAAGAATTATTACAGGTTATAGGATGGTAATTGATTTCCGCAAATTAAATAAGGCTACTAAGAAAGATCATTACCCCTTACCTTTTATCGATCAAATGCTAGAAAGATTATGCAAACATACACATTATTGCTTTCTAGATGGTTATTCTGGTTTCTCTCAAATACCTGTGTCAGCTAAAGATCAATCAAAGACTACTTTCACATGCCCTTTTGGTACTTTTGCTTATAGACATATGCATTTTGGTTTATGTAACGCACCTGCTACCTTTCAAAGATGCATGATGGCTATATTCTCTGACTTCTTTGAAAAGATTTGTGAGGTTTTCATGGATGACTTTTCCGTCTTTGTATCCTATTTTGATAATTTCTTGAGCAATCTTGATCGAGTTTTGCAGAGATGTGAAGAAACTAATCTTGTCTTGAATTGGGAAAAGTGCCACTTTATGGTTAATGAAGGTATTGTCTTGGGGCATAAAGTTTCTGAAAGAGGTATTGAAGTTGACAAAGCTAAGGTTGATGCTATTGAAAAGATGTCATGTCCCAAGGACATCAAAGGTATAAGAAGTTTCCTTGGTCATGCCGGATTTTATAGGAGGTTCATTAAGGACTTCTCAAAGATTTCTCGGCCTCTGACTAATTTATTACAAAAATATATACCATTTGTCTTTGATGATGATTGTGTAGAAGCATTTGAAATACTTAAGAAGGCATTAACCTCTGCACCTATTGTTTAGCCCCTAATTGGAATCTACCCTTTGAAATTATGTGTGATGCAAGTGATTATGTTGTAGGTGCTGTTCTATGGCAAAGGGTTGATAAGAAATTAAATGTTATCCATTATGCTAGTAAGACTATAGACAATGCTCAAAGAAATTATGCCACTACTGAAAAGGAACTCTTAGCAGTTGTATTTGCGTGTGATAAATTCAGACCTTATATTGTTGATTCTAAAGTGACCATTCACATAGATCATGATGCTATTAAATATCTTATGGAAAAGAAAGATGTTAAACCTAGACTTATTAGATGGGTTCTCTTGCTACAAGAATTTGATTTGCATATTGTTGATAGAAAGGGAGCTGAGAACCCCATTGCAGAAAACTTGTCTAGGTTAGAAAGTGTTCTTGATGACACACTACATATTAATGATAGCTTTCCTGATGAACAATTAAATGTCATAAATACTTCTCGTAGTACTCCATGGTATGTTGATTATGCTAATTACATTGTTGCTAAATTCATACCACCTAGTTTCACATACCAGCAAAAGAAAAAGTTTTTCTATGATTTGAGACATTACTTTTGGGATGACCCACATCTTTATAAAGAAGGAGTAGATGGTGTTATTAGACGTTGTGTACCTGAGCATGAACAGGAACAGATCCTACGCAAGTGTCACTCCGAAGCTTATGGAGGACACCACGCTGGAGATAGAACTGCACATAAGGTATTGCAATCCGGTTTTTATTGGCCCACTCTCTTCAAGGATTCTCGTAAGTTTTTCTTGTCGTGTGATGAATGTCAAAGAATTGGTAATATTAGTAGACGTCAAGAAATGCATATGAATTATTCACTCGTTATTGAACCATTTGATGTTTGGGGCTTTGATTATATGGGACCTTTTCCTGCCTCTAATGGATATACACATATTTTAGTTGCTGTTGATTACATTACTAAGTGGGTCGAAGCTATTCCAACTAGTAGTGCTGATCATAACACTTCTATTAAAATGCTTAAGGAAGTTATTTTTATGAGGTTTGGAGTCCCTATATATTTAATGACTGATGGTGGTTCACATTTTATTCATGGTGCTTTCCGTAAAATGCTTGCTAAATATGATGATAATCATAGATTTGCATGTCCTTATCACCCACAGTCTAGTGGTCAAGTAGAATTGAGTAATAGAGAGCTCAAATTAATTTTGCAAAAGACTGTCAATAGGTCTAGAAAGAATTGGTCCAAGAAACTTGATGATGCATTATGGGCTTATAGAACTGCATATAAGAATCCTATGGGTATGTCTCCGTATAAGATGGTTTACTAAAAAGCATGTCACTTACCTCTCGAACTAGAACATAAGGCATATTGGGCTATTAAAGAACTCAACTATGATTTCAAACTTGCCGGTGAAAAGAGGTTATTTGATATTAGCTCACTTGATGAATGGAGAACCCAAGCTTATGAAAATGCCAAGTTGTTCAAAGAAAAAGTTAAAAGATGGCATGACAAAAGGATACAAAAGCATGAGTTTAATGTAGGTGAGTATGTATTGCTATACAACTCTCGTTTAAGATTTTTTGCAGGAAAACTTCTCTCTAAATGGGAAGGCCCCTATGTTATCGAGGAGGTCTATCGTTTTGGTGCCATAAAAATCAACAACTTTGAAGGCACAAATCCGAAGGTGGTAAATGGTCAAAGGATCAGGTAATCCTATAAATGTTGAAACCAATGTCATTGAAACCATAACCCCGGAGGAATACATAAGAGACACTTTCCAGAACATTTCAGACTCCGGAAAGGAATAGGTATGTGGTACGATAAGTAAACCGACTCCAAAATAGTTTTTAAAGCAATATTTCTCCGTTTTGGAATATTTAGAAAAATAGAAAAATAAGTAGCAGTCCGGGAAGGACAGGAGGGCCCCACGAGGGTGGAGGGCGCGCCCCCTACCTCGTGGGCACCTCGTGTGCCTCCCGAACTCCGTTTCCTTGCACGTTACGTATTTTGGTCGGTAAAAATTCATTATATATTCTCTTGAAGGTTTTGACTCTCGTATCACGTAATTATCCTCTGTTCTTGTTTCGAGCTATTTTTCTGACAGATCTAGACTATCATGACGTACCCAAGTGCCTCCAAGGACAAGTTCTTCGAGAAGGTCATCAACCCTTACCTCACGGAGGTGCTGCGACACCCTCATACAATTGAGTTGCGTGATGGGTTGCTGCACATCCGCGATGAAGAGGGACCAAAGGGGACCGGAAGCGTGGAGACAAGGCTCGAAGCATTGGAGCAACAAGTTTTCAAGTGCCAAGGGATGGAGGAACGTGGACTCAACTCCAACCACATGATGATCGCGGAGTTCACTGGCAACCACAAGCTGGATGCTGACAACATCGGGGAGGCCATCTTCAAGCTTCATGAGAAGATCGAGCACCTTCAAGCCCAAATCTATGACCTGCAAAACCAAAACTATGAGTATGAATATAGATTCAAAAGGATGAGTTTGGCTGCAGATTTGAGGATCCCGGAGACTCGATCATCCTTCTATGATGGTGATCCTATGCCTTGGAATATGGACGACAAGCCCGCATCATCAACGACACCTCCACCTTATTCACCGACAAAGGAGACATAATCACATGGGTATGGGCACTCCCCTTGGCAACTGCCAAGCTTGGGGGAGGTGCCCCGGTATCGTACCACCATCACACTCCTATCTTTACCGTTTTTCTTAGTTCGATCCTATTAAGTAGTATCTTGATATAGTAGAATAAAGTTTGTGGCATGATCTAGTTTTGAGTTTTGATTTATGATCTTTCTATGTAATCGAGTCCGTGAGCTATATAATAAACATTAGTGTTGAGTCAAGGGCTTGATTGTTTTGCCATGATCTTGAGTGAATAAAAGAAAAGAGAAAAAGAATAAAAATAATAAGAGTCCATATTGATCTTATTGAGAGTAATGGCTTCACATAAAAGAGTATGATGATTAAAAGTTGTTGGGAGTTGGCAAACATAGCTTTGGTCATCGTTGCAATTAATAGGAAGTAATAAGGAAAGAGAGGTTTCACATATAAATATACTATTATTGACATCTTTTATGATTGGGAGCACTCATTAAAATATGACATGCTGAAGAGTTGATGTTGGACAAGGAAGACAACGTAATGAGTCGTGTTTTCTTATATCTGAGATAAATTATGTTGTCATGGTCCTCCAACATGTTGAGCTTACCTTTCCCCCTAATGCTAGCCAAATTCTTAGCACCAAGTAGAGATACTACTTGTGCTTCCAAATACCCTTAAACCAGTTTTGCCATGAGAGTCCACCATACCTACCTATGGATTGACTAAGATCCTTCAAGTAAGTTGTCATCGGTGCAAAGCAATAAAAATTGCTCTAAATATGTATGATTGATTGGTGTGGGAGAAATAAGCTTTATACGATCTTGTGATGTGGAAGTAATAAAAGCGACGGACTGCATAATAAAGGTTCATATCACAAGGGGAAATATAAAGTGACGTTCTTTCGCATTAAGATTTTGTGCATCCAACCATAAAAGCGCATGGCAACCTCTGCTTCCCTCTGCGAAGGGCCTATCTTTTGTTATCATCTTCTACCTTATGCAAGAGTCATGGTGATCTTCACCTTTCCTTTTTCATTTTATCCTTTGGCAAGCACAATATGTTGGAAAGATCCTGATGGATATACCTAATTGGATGTAGGGGAGAATGAGTTATTATTGTTGACATTACCCTTGAGGTAAAAGTTTGGGAGGCAAAACTATAAGCCCCTATCTTTCTCTGTGTCCGATTAAAACTCTGTAACCACAAGTATCGCGTGAGTGTTAGCAATTATGAAAGACTAAATGATAGTTGAGTATGTGGACTTGCTATTAAGCTCTGACATAGACTCTTTCTGATGTTATGATAAATTGCAATTGCTTCAGTGACTTAGATTATGGTTTGTTGGTTCTCAATAAAGTTTATGATTTATACTCTGCCTTGTGAATAGATTATTACTTGAGCATAAGAAATCATATGACAATATCTATATATGTTGCTGTTATGAGAATAATCATGATGCCTTCATGTCCGTATTTTATTTTTATCGACACCTCTACCTCTAAACATGGGGACATATTTATCGTTATCGGCTTTCACTTGAGGACAAGCGAGGTCTAAGCTTGGGGGAGTTGATACGTCCATTTTGCATCATGCTTTTATATCGATATGTATTGCATTATGGGCTATTATTAAATATTATGTCACAATACTTATGGCTATTCTCTCTTATTTTACAAGGTTTACATAAGGAGGGAGAATGCCGGCAGCTGGAATTCTGGGCTGGAGAAGGAGCAAATATTAAAGACCTATTCTGCACAACTCCAAAAGTCCTGAAACTCCATGAAACTCGTTTTTGGAAATAATAAAAAATATCCAGCGGAAGAAGTTCACCAGAGGGGCCGACCTGTCCACGAGGGTGGGGGGCGCGCCCTACCCCCCAGGGCACGCCCCCCTACCCCGTGGGCCCCCTGTTGGCTCTCCGATGCCCATCTTCTGCTATATGAGGTCTTTCGATGAGGAAAAAATAATAAGCAACCTTTCGGGACGAAACTCCGCCGCCATGAGGCGGAACCTTGGCGGAACCAATCTAGGGCTCCGGCAGAGCTGTTCTGCCGGGGAAACTTCCCTCCGGGAGGGGGAAAACATCGCCATCGTCATCACCAACGCTCCTCTCATCGGGAGAGGGCAATCTTCGTCAACATCTTCACCAGCACAATCTCCTCTCAAAACCCTAGTTCATCTCTTGTATCCAATTCTTGTCTCCAAGTCCGGGATTGGTACTAGTAGGTTGATAGTAGTGTTGATTACTCCTTGTAGTTGATGCTAGTTGGTTTATTTGGTGGAAGATCATATGTTCAGATCCATTATTCATATTAATGCCCCTCTGATTATGAACATGAATATGCTTTGTGAGTAGTTACGTTTGTTCCTGAGGACATGGGAGAAGTCTTGCTATTAGTAGTCATGTGAATTTGGTATTCGTTCGATATTTTGATGAGATGTATGTTGTCTAGCCTCTAGTGGTGTTATTTGAACGTCGACTACAGAACACTTCACCATTATTTGGGCCTAGAGGAAGGCATTGGGAAGTAATAAGTAGATGATGGATTGCTAGAGTGACAGAAGCTTAAACCCTAGTTTATGCGTTGCTTCGTAAGGGGCTGATTTGGATCCATATGTTTCATGCTGTGGTTAGGTTTACCTTAATACTTTTGTTGTAGTTGTGGATGCTTGCAATAGAGGTTAATCATAAGTGGGATGCTTGTTCAAGTAAGAACAACACCCAAGCACCGGTCCACCCACATATCAAATTATCAAAGTACCGAACGCGAAACATATGAACGTGATGAAAACTAGCTTGACGATATTCCCATGTGTCCTCGGGAGCGCTTTTCCTTATATAAGAGTTTGTCCAGGCTTGTCCTTTGCTACAAAATGATTGGGCCACCTTGCTGCACTTTATTTACTTTTGTCACTTGTTGCTCGTTATAAATTATCTTATCACAAAACTATCTGTTACCACTTACTTCAGTACTTGCAGAGAATACCTTGCTGAAAACCGCTTATCATTTCCTTCTGCTCCTCGTTGGGTTCGACACCCTTACTTATTGAAAGGACTACAATAGATCCCCTATACTTGTGGGTCATCACACCATCACGTCAAAGAATGCGGGTGGGAAGTACATCTCAAGCTCATTCAGTATCACAATGATCTCTTCCTGTAGCCTTCGGAGCTGCTACAGACTGATCGACTTTTGAGAGAGAAAAGTTGCAGAGACCAATAAGCGTGTCACGGACGTGCTTTTCCATTATCCCTCTAAGGGCAACAGGTAATATCTGCATCGTCATCACATGACAGTCATGGGACTTCATCCCGCTGAACCTTTTCTTGTCTGTGTCTAGATATCTGCTTATCTTGCCACAGTAACCGGAACTAACTTTGACTCCGGTAAGGCACTTAAATAATTGACTGATCTCAGCCTGACTTAAGGTGAAGCAAGAAGGGGGGCAATAATCCTCTTTCTTTATTTTCTTGCCCTTCTTCTCCCGCGGCTCTGTCTCCGTCTCTGTCTCGTCTGACATTTTACGGGGCGGCATGTGCAGATCTTCCCAGATTTTCAAATCTTGCAAGTCTTTTCTTGCCTTCGGCCCATCCTTGGTCTTATCCGGCATGTTCATCAGTGTCGCGAGCAAGCTCTCAAGGACATTCTTACATATATGCATTTAATCAAGGCAATGAGGTGTATCGAGTTTGTGCCAGTACTCTGAGTCCCAGAACACATACCTCGTCTTCCATACCTTCAGCAGCGGTTCCGGCGCCTTTTCCATCGTCTTTCCCGGTGCGGGGCACTCCTTCCAGTTTTTCAACAACTCATCGATTTCGGCACCGCTCTGCTTACGTGGAGGTCCTCAATGCTCAGCGTGACCATTGAATAGATCTCCACGGTTTCTCCTCGGGTCGTCCTGTTCAAGCCATCTTCGATGCCCGATGTACACGATTTTCCCAGACCCGCCATCTTTCCTTGATGTTAGCTGCTGAGACGTCGTATCATCCATGCACTGCGTGCATCCGCAATATCCATGGCACACCTGGCCTGTGACATATCCGTAACCGAGATAGTCGTAAACCGTCGTGATCAGCGCGGCTCTCATGTAGAAATACTCGCCTTTGCTGGCGTCCCATGCCTTGGCCGGTGTTTTCCATAACATGTCTAACTCCTCTTGAAGTAGCCCCAGATACAAATTAATATTATTTCATGGTTGTTTCGGCCCTTGAATAAGCAAGCTCATGTGAATGTACTTCGACTTCATGCACAACCAGGGGGGAGGTTGTACATCCATACAAACACGGGCCATGTGCTATGGTTGGTGTTCTGATTGCCAAACGGATTCATGCCATTGGTACACGCGTCGAGCACGATGTTCCTTGAATCACATTCGAAATACCGATAAAGCTGTTCAACGCTCTCCACTGGCTTCCATCCTTGACGTGTCTCAGCTTCAGATCATCTCCATCATCGGGCTTCTTCCTCTCCGCATGCCAGCGCATTAGCTTTGCTTCCTTGGGATCTACAAAATACTGCTGTAGACAGGGAGTGATCGGTAAGTACCATACAACTTTATGGGGACATTTCTTCCCAGCCTTCTTGTATCGAGAAGCATTGCACACCGGACAGCTTGTTTTTTCTGCGTGCTCCTTCTGATAAATTATGCAATCATTGATGCATGCATGGTATCTAACGTGCGGCAGATCAAGAGGGCACACGATCTTCTTGGCCTCATCAACACTAGTAGGACATAGATTCCCCGTGGGAAGAACATCCTTTAGGTACTTGAGATGCTCATCGAGGCTAGTGTCGGTCCATTTGTTTTTAGCCTTCGTCTTCAGGAGCTGGAGCGTGAAACTCAAGCAGGTCACCTCAAGATTTCAACCATCATACAATGGAGTGTTCGAGTCTACCACTAGTTGCTCTAGCTTAGCCTCCTCTCTCGAAGCAGCTCTCTTAGTACTCGTCTCCTTGCGAAGTAGTGCTTGAACATGAGGGTCCCGCACGATTGAACTTAGTACCGTCAAATTCTGCTGCGTGGAGTCCATGTCGTTCTCTTCGCCGCCATGTCCGGCCCCTTCTCCTCCGCCGTGTCCGGCCCCTTCTCCGCCGCCATGTGCGGCCTCTTCCCCACCGCCATTATCGATCATCTCTTCGTCTTGCCCCATGTCGTCATTGCCTTCCCCGTCGACGTCCTCAACATCGTCACCCTCATCTTCAATTATCCACCGAGTATAGCCATCCATGAAACGAGTCATGAGCAGTTGCGCTTCGACACGACCATCATCGTAGGGGTCGAGCCAAACTATTCCTTTGCATTTTCGACACGGACATAAAACCTCTGTCCGGTTATTTTCTTTCATGTCCTGCACCGCCGACCGCAACCATCTGTCCACCATCGTTCCACTGACCATCATGAACGTCTACACGATAATAATAAACAAATTGATTATAAAAATGTGTGCATGCATCAAAGTCATACAAAAATTCGGCATGACCTTCCCTAAAAATAGGACATATATATATCTAGAGTTTGCCCGGAATTCGCCAAAACGGAAATAAATCGACATGTCGGCAAAACATAGGCAACTCAAAAGCACAATTTGGCGTCAACTCATGCCACACAAACAATTTCCATCATATTGCCCTATTATCATATCACACACACATACACATATTTCCATTTTGCAAAAGCATGAAATTTTAATCACCTCTATCTCGATATCAAGCACATGGTGATGACCTTCCCTAACAAAGCTCTTCTTGCCAAAGATAGATCTAGTTAGGGGGCAAATAGGTCACTTGACTAAATGCTACATCTACCTAGCTAGCTAATTTGGGAGGAGACAACTTCAACTAGTGGTGGGGGAAGGAAAAAGAAAAAGGAGATGCATTAATGGAGGTGGTGTAGTTTGTTAGGAGTAATGAAGAGAGAGAAAGATAGGTAGAAGAGGGAGAGTAATGGGGGGAGAAGTATTGAGGAAGAAGAAGAGTGAGAGAGGGGGATGTGGGAGGTAGGGGAAAGGGAGGAGAGAAGATGGGGGAGGGAAGGACGGGTGGGAAAAGGTGGTGGGTGCTGCGCCTTAGCAGTAGCGCGGGAGGAAAGGCGCGCTATTGCTAAAAGAATAGCAGCAACGTGCTTTTCTAAGACGCGCTACTGCTAAACGGGCCAACCGTGTGGACAATTTCAAAATTAGCAGCAGTGACGTGACCAAAAAGCGTGCTGCTACTATTGCTTTAGCAGTAGCGCGCATCATGACACCGCGCTGCTGGTAAACTTAGGTTGTTGGGTTCTGTCGGTGCATTTTTGTAGCAGCACGGTTTAGCCGCCACACGCTACTGCTAAAGTTTCATCAGTAGCGCGCTTTCCTTAACATCGCTACTGCTAGTTAACAGTAGCGCCTCTTTCTTTGCCTCGCTCCTACTAAGATTCTGTGTATAAGATTTTCCCTAGTAGTGGTGGCATGTCAGGCAACATGACTGGCTCGCCTCCTTAGCGAGATGCTGAAGCAAGACATCGCCCATGCGCTCATCTTCGGTGACAAAAAATCGAGATTTCCCTCTTCAAGAATAATTTTCTTCACGGTCGCAACAAGCACATTGATCTCCACTATCACTTCATAGGAAACTGCATCGATAAGGGCACGGTGGTCATCGAGTTCATCATGACTGGTGAGTAGAAGGCGGAATTCCTGACAAAGGCTCTGGGTCACGTCTGATTCCAATAGCTGCGGACAATGTCGAGATCATCAACATCTGACCTGTTCGATAGGGTTGAGGGGGGAGAATGTGGGTTTTCAACCCTGTCTTCCCGGTATTATCGATATGGTGTTCATGGGTTTTATCTCTGTTGTGATTGATTCCC
The DNA here is from genome assembly GCF_002162155.2 of Triticum dicoccoides. Classification (NCBI taxonomy): domain Eukaryota; kingdom Viridiplantae; phylum Streptophyta; class Magnoliopsida; order Poales; family Poaceae; genus Triticum; species Triticum dicoccoides. Next base: position 627,232,458 of record NC_041390.1, on the reverse strand, counting down.
CGATAATGATGAGTGAGTAATTCCCCATAGGGGTGGGAGATGTAGGTGAGTGATAAGATTCATTTGTGCCTATTCTATATGTCATCATTTGCATACGTAGTAGTATGATTTGTCTAGTAAGTTGTTATACTATGGTGAACTCTATGTGTGTTGTCCAATTTAAGGGCCCGGGCAACATGATCTCAATACCTACACAGGTAACACATATTATTTAGGAGGTCTGTGACCTCTATCATGACTGGTGGACATATCTATAAGGACCAAAGACAATACGAGATAACAGTGATCCATCAAACATAATGCTTGGTTCTGGTCCAAGGACCTTAACTGTGGAAACGACCACTTATTGGCAACGGTGAAGCAGGACCATAGAATGAAAATAATCCCATGAGGACGAGTTTCATAACCTTAGGGTGATCCGCCTACAAAACATAAATATCAAATACTATGAATACAATATAAGGTAATTGGTATTACCGTTGCACTGGCACAATTAATAAATTATTACCATGAACTAAACTCTCTCCACGCCTAATCTCTTCATTGCTGGAAACACAACTTCCATTATCATTTGTGTTATTTACTTTTAATAGTTCTTATAGCTACTACTTAAAAAACCATTACTCTTGTTACCCTGGTTGATCTGTTTACTAGAGCAGTAACGATATTGGCAGAAGCTCAAATTGTTACTTCACATAAGAACTGTAACACCATGTGTCTGACAGTAATGCTACTATAAATACTCTCCTCCACTCTTCGTTGGGACGATTACTCATTGGTATACTTCTGCGAAAGTGCTACACTACTCTGTTTGGCTTGCGGGCATCACATACCAATGGGGATTCCAGACTCCATGAGAACGCCTTAATCCTCTGTAGTTCCATCAGTCACTCTAGCCATAGTTCCTTATTTAGTTTTTATATTACTTATTTCCAAGTTCACTTTGTCACTCAATCATTATTTATATCTGCTCTCACTTTGTTTTAGGTCTACAATTATCTGCAGGAACAAAAATACATAATTCACTACAAGAGGAAAAAGGCTGATTCCTGTGCTCCCTATGGGATCGATACTCTTACTTCGAAAAGGCTACAACTAAGCTTTATGCACTTGCAGGCCATCTTGTGTTGAGGAGGTGGCGGAGCTGGCTTAGGATTACCTCAACCTCATGTCATTCTGATGTGCTGAGCTCTCGTCATTTAGTGGGATGTCCCTGACATCGTACTTATCAACTAACCAACTGGGATTATGTACATCGCTCCACTGTTCTGTACTTATTTGCTAGTGACTCGAGACATCATTTTTTAGAGCTTGCTGAGATATGACAAACTTTAACTTAATGAAAATCAACTTATCTATGATCAATTATCAAGTAGCGTATCTATCAGATTCCTGATGATGCCAACCTAAGAGGGACTATTGTCTGCTTTCTGATCTACCATTTCAACTCATTAGACTTCCAATATACAAACCATATTCATCAATATGGATGGTCTAACTATTTTTCAGGTCTTGAGCTAGCTAAAATCAATCGCCATCAACATTAATTTATACAAAACTTTTTTACTTCATAACTATTTGTGACATATAAATATATGTTGGTCCTTATTGATACATTTAGCAAAATATTTTTTATAATTTTAATTTTAGCTACGTATTACTAGCAGAATTAACAATGACGCCACTCATACATTAAGTTACACAAATTATATATATATATATATATATATATATATATATATGTAATACTCCTGGTAGGAATATATACACTTTTTGTGCTAAATGGAAACAATATATTTTGCAATTTACTTAATTTTTTTTGTCTAACTTCGTTTGTCTATCAAAAAAATACAATGGTTTTCACCTTAAAATCGAGACTACCAATAATACCACATAAGTCCACAAAATATTTTATACACATTAATATATTATGTTGTGTTTTGTATGCATCCTTTCCATAATATTCGTAGTTATCTATGGAACTTGTTCGGTTGCTATTGATTATACATATCAGGATTAGGCGTAACTAAATGCACGATTCTAGAGTGTACTAGATGCCAATAAGTAGTTTATCCTTTAATACCTCCTCCCTCTCCTCTCGTCCAATGTGTGTGCTTATTTCTTGGTCAATATACATGTATTGATATTGGGAATCAGTAGTTAACCATCGAAATATATGTGCTTTGTACTCGGTATGGAAATCATATTATCCATAGCATGCATAATTATGTCCAATGGTTATAATGTTTTTCTTCAATAATTGTATGAAAAACATAACAATTTGATGCTAGCGTATTAGTCTTCGCACCACCACACAATCTATTTTGTCCAAGAACATTCTTATTTGCATGCAAAGTCTAGGAGATGGCTAGTGATTGCAAACAAAGTAAGTTGCTAGGTGCACACAATAAGAGATAAGAGAGAACACAAAGTGCACAAAGAAGATACAAGCATGCTGACCACATTGGACTAAAAGTTGATTTACAAATAAAAAATGTTATACTAAATATTTAAAAGATTTGCAATTGGTTTTTATTGTCAATTTCATGTCTGCTTGGTTTTCAAACTAGATCCCACATGGGCATGATTTCACAAGCTTTTCTTATGCTCCCGATGATATGTTTCAAACATATCTATAACTTTTGTTATGTTCATGCTATACAAATACCATATAAACATACTTTGGGTACCCTTTTATATTATGTTTAGTGGACTAACATATTAATTCAGTGTCAAGTATCAGTTGTTGTTTTCTAGTGTTTTTAATACAACAGAAAAATGGCCACCTGGAAGGGACTCCCCAAGCCTCCACACAGCGTCCTCCCATAGCCCAGGACTTGTCGATGAGCCCCTACCGCATTGGAGGTAGCGAGCTCCCCTACTGACATCCTTTTGCCGCAAACTTGTCACCGGAGTTTCTGAATTGATCTGTTTTGAATTTTTTGGATTTATGGATCTCCGGAATACAAAACGGTGACGATACTCATATTTTAGCGTCTGGAACAATACTGCCCAAGGATAGATCCTTTCTACAAGGGGACTCTCGCCCTCTGGGGGGCATGATGGACACCAAAACTAGAGGGGCAAGCTTATCCCACCTAGGTAGAAAGCTAAGGAAGAAGAAGAGAGATCTATTCTAATCTCTATCGGCGGCACAGGAAAGACGTCGGGAACCGTTATCACCACCAGTGTCTACATCGACAACCACCATCTCCAAAATCATCACCTCCCTCTCAACAGTGGTATCCTTATCTACAAACCTATGTAATCCACTAGTTAAACATGGTGTTTGATGTGATGAATTTGTATCCAAAGATTTATTGCACTTTCATTATGTATGGGTACATTTATTTTGTCTTGTGGCTTTGGTGATCTATTATGATTGATTTGATTTGTATGTTATAATATGGTGTTGTATGTTAGATCACACTTTAGTTTTAGTAATATCTTGTGGTGAATATGCGTAGGGTGACCGGAGTGACAGATATTACGGTGCCTGAGTGTAGAAGTCAAAGCATATGGGGTAAAGAGAACCCATGGTTATTAATGCTATGGTTGTATTTTACCTTAAATCCAAAGTATTTGCGGATGCTTGGTAATGTTTTCAATCAAAAGAACATGTTAGCTAATGCATTTTGCTGCATGTTAGCACAAACATCTCCCACATATAAAACTACAATGCATGACTATCGGTCTTGTATTGTAGCCAATTAGTTAGGGACAATTCCGCAGTACCTACAACCACTACTTCATAGCTGCTTCCTTTTACTTTATTGCAACTTTATATTACAACTAACTTTTATCTAGTAATACTCAATAATCTTGCTCGTCACCACTTTATACCTGCAAACTATCTTTAGTCTGAGAGTCTATGTAAAGAAAACATTAGTGTACATAGGGGTGTATTGGTGGGCAGATAGAGCATGAGAGAAATAAATTCCCACCTTTCGCTTCGTTGTGATATCGACACTTCATACTTCCTCCTCCGTATTGAAAAATGGTACAACAATTCCTTGCATTTGGCGATTATCAGGTTTTTTGATGGCAACATTGTTGGGGAATATGCCGCTAGGGTGAACATTCTCGGGTGCATTTATTTGCTTTACAAATAAATAGATTTATGGTTTTTCATATGTTTTCTATCTTTCACTATATGTAGGAAACATAAATAAAGTTGTTCTACTTACTAAGAAAAGAGTTGAGGAACCTCCTAAAATCCTCACCACTGAAGAAGCTAATACTTGGATTATCTTCCATCCATTTGTGTGTGTGCTAATATCCAACCTGGCTTAGTATGGGAAAATACATAGGGGGAGCATGATTTTGTTTCCGAAACACCGTTCGTCTCAGAAAGGGAAACACTTGAAGGGCATGCTAAAAGAATTGAATGGCTTGGTTGGTGATTTGTGTGAAATCTATATATCAAATAGCTTGTTGCTCTATGAAAGGTTGTAAACACTTTCTATTCCAATGTGAGTATTATGTCAATGATACACTAGCTTCTTATGTTAAGTATGAGTATAATTATTATGAGATAGAGAAAGTTGAACATTTTTCTTCACTTTAAGGCCACATATGAAATTTCTTCTATGGTTGATAAAGTTGAAACAAATGATGTTGCTTGTGCTACTAAATCTTTGAAATATAAGATCCTTCGATATTGTTTAATTTTTTAGATACTATTCATGAATTATGGAACAAACTGAGAGAGTCGCCGGTGGCGGAGAAGAGGCTTATGTTTGGTAGGAACAACAAGTGAGGTTATGGAACAGGAAACTGCTAAAGAGAAATGCTCATTAGATGAGAAAGAAGACGAGGGGAGTGATGAACAAAATGGGGATAGTGGATTAGCTACCCATGTCAATCTTCTAATAAGACTAACTCTTTACCTATATCTATTGTTGGTAACCCTGCATGCTTAGAGGATGAAATATATGATCCTTTCAACTAATTAGGTAAAAAGTCCCTTGTTGATGACTTCGATACTTACTATAATGAAGGCCATTATGACCATATAGAAAAATTATATGGACATGAATTTACTATTTTTATATATGCCAAAAATACAATAGCTAATCTTGCATCCACAATTGATGGTATTATCTTGTTTCTTATATTGGTGGTTTGCGATTCGTTTGTGCTCATGATGATGCTAATAAAAATTATAGTTTTAACTTTGTCGCTACTGCTTGTAATTATTATGAGAGAGGACACTTATTTCCTTCATCTCTATGTCCCAAGTACACTAAAATTGCAAGAAACCGCTTATATCATGCATTGGTAATTAGTTTGTGTTAATGAATTGTTCTTTCATGACATGGCAATGCCTCGGAAGAGGGGTACGCTTTGATATTACATGCTCTATGTTACCATGTGCTTTCTAATTAGAGCCAAATATTTGTTAAATAAATTTGGCTTTGATATACTTTGGTATCTTGGTGAAATGATTACATGAGAAAAGCCTAGTAATATGTCTTTAAATAAAGCATCGCTTGTGAGTCGATCTAGAAGTTTCAAAGAGTCATTTTATTCTGGTGTTTCACCACACAAATTTTCAAAAATAAAAATTAAAAATAGAGGAACCTAAAAAATTCTTAAAAGAGAAGTGATTCGAAGGTCGAGCATCATAGAAGTAGGGGACAACCATGAATATTTGTCCTCATGCCCATGGAAACAATGTAAATGTTGTAATGGAAGTTTCTCATAAAAATAATTATCCCCTTGTATATACCAATGTACTTTAGTTTTAAAGTGCAAGAATTGCCTTTAGCATATTAAGATGCGACTGTATGCATTGATGTGCTGAAAGTGAATTTTTGATGTTGTTGCTTATGTGGGTGAAAATCAACATAGCATGCTAAAATCACGAGAATAATCAAGCTCCATTGTCGCAGCCCCGCAATTCTTGGCCGCTCCCCGCCCCCTCCGTTCCCACAATCACCTAGGCATTGGCTCTCACCTCGGCCATGGCGAGCTCTGCAGACCGAAATTGAGCTTGGTGCTGGCTAAGTTTTTGATGAATCCCCCCCCCTAGTTGTTTTTGCTATTTGGTACGAGCTAGGACTATTCATAGTGGAGGTTGTTCTATTGTGTAGATGAGATGGCGTGATTCAGTGTCTTATGATGATCCCTACTTCCAGGAGGAATATCACTGCGATGAAGATGAGGACATTGCCATGATCATGTTGAGTGACATGGAGAAGAACAAGCAGCTGAAACAAGCCGTTCTGCTGTCGTCCATGAGGTGATTCGTAGGAGGAGGCTAGATAGCCCTAATAGACTACTGCACAATAGGGTTTATGAACAATTTTGTGCTGAATTTCAGGTTGTGGATTGAAGAAATATGTAACAAAGTACTAGTACAATTTGTGTGGGATTTATTTGTCATCAATTTCATATTATTCAGAACATTGCATATGCAAAAAATACATATGGTGAAAATAGAACCTGGAATTTAGGTACCCAATTTTTATATACGATGTAAAAGCATGATTGTTTTTGGTTACCATAGCCAAAATATTTGTCTACCCTTGGAGATGATCTAAGCTTGTTCCACATCCACCAAAGCCACAACCATTGACGACAAGTACCGTACCACCGACTGTGGCTAAAATACTGTAACTCAAGTCAGTTGACTTAGCCGTCACTAACATGTGGGCCCTTTCACAAGCTGGCCACACGTTAGTGACCGAAAGGCATCACATTACTTATGTCAGATCACGCAAAATTACAACTTTGTCCAAAGTCAAATTCGTCGAAAAACATCGATCCGCTACCACCCCCCCTACCCGGCTACTTTTCGGTTGCTCGTCGATCAACGGCTTATCCAAAACCCTTTCCCTTTCTTACTTTCATGGATCTCACATCGGGAGTACTCTTCGAACCAGCTTAGTTAATGGCGCACACATCATCCATAGCAAAGGTGCGGTGTGCCCAATTTGCCTGGCTGCTAGCTAGCTATGTAGTACTACGTCACATGGAGCAGTTAAGTTGAGCCAGTAGTAGTGCAAATGTTACGGAGCGCGTGCGTGTGTGGATAGCAGCGACGGCGCAGTGGGTGTTGGATCTCCTCCACTGCCCGCGAATATACGCCCACATCCATGAGTTGTTGGCCTAGGCGCCACCTCCATCGTCCACCAGTGATTCACATGGTCGTCTTTCTTCTTCTTCTTCTTCGCTGCAAATCAACGGGCGCCCCTTTTTCCGATATCCTAGCTCGCTACCTACCGATGCATGGATAAATCATAAATGGATTGCTGAATTCAATGCTGTGGATGAGCTTCCCCTCCCTCTATCCGATCTAAGGTCTTGGCACGCTTAATCTCACCCCCTTGATACTTGATCTGAGCAATTGTGGGGAGAATGCTTCCATTGCCATGTAACACTGGATTTGGCATCGCGGCGGGAAGTAGTGTTTGAAGAAGGAGACGGATGCTTTTGATAGAACGAGCGAGCACGCTAAGTCCTTCCAAAATGTGCAGTTCCACACATGTGCAGTTTCTTAATCGCAGTAGGGTGTGGAGGCGCTGATACATTTCAGGAGCCGACCGCAGATCATCCAGCGTCTCCAGCTCGACGATACTCAGAGCGAAGACGTTCTCCAGCGCTATGAGATGGGCGTTCGTACGGATGACTAAGACTTGTGCCATGGTACCTATGAGGATTGGTACCTCTGCGACAGACACAGAGACAGAGTACTAATATATCCTTGTCGCGGTGGTAACCTGCTCACTTGGCTTGGCCTTCATTGCCGCGGTGGTAACCTGCTCACTTGGCTTGGCCTTCCTTGCCGCGGTGGCCTGATCTGCCTTGACCTTCTTCTATGCGGCGGCCTAATATATCCTGGCCTTGATCTCCGCAGTGGGCTCCTTTCTCGCGGCATTCGCCTGCTTCTAGTCGGCCAACCTTGTTGCGTGAGCCTCTTTCATCTTCACCTTCCGCACAACATCAGCCTGGTCCGACTTGGACTTCCTCTCGACACTGGCATGCTACAACTTGCCTTCCTCAAGGCCGCAACCTCCGCCTCCTTGCACTTCTTCTCGGTGAGAGCCTCATTCGCCGACTTCTTCACAGCCGCAGCCTTCGCCGCCTTGGCGATCTCCTTCTCATCCCTGCTCTCCTTATCTTTCTTGTAGTGTTCAATACCCTTTGCAGTGCTTGGACACGAACTGAATTGAGTAGATAGTAGTAGTCCGTAATAGGAATGTCATTCTCTGTAACTGTCAACCCTGCTCTCCGTCCTTTGTTAACTAAATTGAGTAGGTTGTGAGCTAAATAAAATGAACCGTTGCCCAACATTTATACAAAACTTTTTTACTTCATCATAACTATATGTGAAACATAAATATATATGACCCTTATTGCTATATTTAGTGATATATTTTGTTATAATTGTATTTTTTTGTATGTATACTAGCGAAATTGACAAGGACATCCCACTCATACACATTAAGTTAAATAAATTTGAATATGTTCATTATGTGCTAAGCCAAAGCAATCCATTTTGCATTTTAATTAATTTGTGGTTTAATTTGGGTTGTTTATGAGAACTATTATAGAGGTTTTTACCATTAATTAAGAATACCAAAAATATCACATAACTCCAGAAGTTAATGTATACACCTTAATTTACTATGTTGTGTTTGTATGTGTCATTTCCACAATATTCATAGTTATCTTAACTTGTCGGCTACCATTGATTGCATATATATCAGGCTTAGGCATAACTAAATACACGATTCTAGAGTGTATGGTGATGCCAATAAATAGTTTATCATTGAATACCTCCTCCCTTCGCTTTCACCCTTGATGGGTGCTTGTTTCTTTGTCAAATATGCATGTATTTATCTTAGGAATAAGTAGTTAGGCATCGAAATATATGAGCTTTGTACTTGGTATGAAATCATATTGTTTATAGCATGTCGAGTTCAATGTTTTTAATGTTGTTGTTTTCAATAGTTTTTTGAAAAACTTAACGATCTGATGTAAGTGTATTGGTCTCCACACCATGATCAATCTAGTTCGTGCAAGAACATTCTAGTTTGCATTTCTACATGCACACAACAAGAGATTAGTGAGATCGCAAAGTGCACAAGGAAAATCAGAAGCATGATGAGAACATTGGATTTAAAGTTGATTCACGAGTACAAACTTTTCAGAGCCTAAACATTTATGACATTCACAATCCATTTTTATTGCGGGCTTCATATCAGTGTGGCCTTCTAACTAGACCCACAAGGGCATATTTTGAAAAGCTTTTCTCACGCTCTTTTGTTGCCCGATGGCAATGTGTTAGTTGTAAACCATTTTGTAACAAGTTACCACGTGATAACCTTGGTACCAATACAGTGGCAAATTCGTAAATCACCAGGTGGTAAGACATAAAAAACTAATATATCATGCTTACACTATGGACCCAACTTAGAGACATGACACTAGTAACATAATTGATATCTCTCAAGCCTGGTCGAGAGCAATTCATTTTTTTAACAAAGTCTAAACTCATTCGATGATCCCAAAACCAACTCAGTCCAAAACAACTTGTGTAGTTATTCACGAGCTATTTCGGGAATTACTTCGGACATAAACCATGGATGTACAACATCGCTACAATGTTGCCTAGACTAACCCGGGAGCAAGGTAGGAGGATGGGATTTCTCCTGTTTCGTCGTCCCCACCTCTAACTTTTAACTTGCTTATCAATCATCAGATTGCCATCATGCATCCGCTGCTTATCCAAACGCGTTCCGCTTCTTTTTTTTCTTGGATCATACCACATCATCCACTCATTCAAGAGGGGCAGGCCGTATGTGTGGTGTGCTCAACTTGAGTCTTGGATCCATACATACATAGTTACACACAGAAATCTCTTCAATCTCCACTTCTGCACATATGTGTGGGAGTTATTTGACATGAGTTTGATATTATTTAGAGCAATGCATATGCACAAATATGTGTGGTAAAAGTAAAAGTTGAAATTTAGGTATCTAGTTCTTAGGTCTGTTGTGAAAGCACAATCTTTTTGGCTACCTAAATATTTTCTCTCCTCACCTAAAAATGGATTCAGATAACGAAAGTTTAGTTTGGCTGTTGGGGATGCTCTAAGCTTATTTCGTGGCCACCAAAGCCACTGCCTTTGCCCACATTATTTTTTGATAAAGAACATTTCATTCGGTTGATATATTGAGGTGATACAACCGCATTGAAAGAATATCCGGCCTCTACATAGCACGATACACACAGTCAACAAGTCCAATAATCCTAAAAATAAATATCATCTTACAGCAAAAAATAAATTAGTCCAGCCTAGGGTAGGGCAAATCCTAACCGGAGATTACACCGTCATCCATGTTGGGAGAAAATCCTGCTGGCCGTATGCTCCAGCCGTATAGACGCCAGCATAAAAAGTTCTCTGTCCTCCAGCCTCTGCAAGATAGACCAAGTACGGAGCCATCACGTCCACGCATAAATAACCTGCACATGAGATGAAATACATTTATTGTTAAAAACAACATCATTTCTAGTAAGTCACAATGCCCAACCCAACATAAGGCAGCCGCCCCCACAACTAGATGTGTAGAAAATTGTTTATCAATACTCCACAACCAATTACCGAACATGTTATGCGCACTATGGGGGAGATATAGATTTGAAGCTACTTGAACTATGGCCTAGGCTGCACAAGCAAATTTACACACACAAAAAGTAAGTGTTTAAGGAATCGTCATGTTGCCCACAAATACTATACCGATCATGTACAGATTCTCTAAATTAAGTGAGGTGACATATCAGTCATTGACATCTGGGTCCTCTAACAACCTAGGCCACATGTCAAGTAACTGAAAGTCACATGACTTGAGTCATAGGATCTACGCCCATACTGATCACACTCATACTCACATGCTTGGTCTTTTGTTTTGCGAGGGACATCGCTGGTCATCTTCTTCATCATCTTCTCCCCATACATATATATGCATAAGTCTTTTTTTTTAAAAGAAGGATAGCCCTCGGCCTCTGAATCAAGCGATGCACACAACTGAGAGGTTGTATCCATGCCGAAACTATGGGCCCAACGATGAGATAGTACTAGCTACTTGATACCTCACTAACCCACTCAAAACTAGATCGGTACCACTGAAACTCACTTGATACAACACGGACTTGTGTATTCACGGCATATATTGAGAATTATTTCCGAATAGAAAATTGTGAATGTACAATCTAGCAACTATGGTAACTAAATTAACCTCATACTTCCCTAGTGAGTGACGATGCCAATGCAAATGCTCAATGGTTCGCTTCTATCAAACAATTGGGTCAAACGAAATAGAGATAGCCTAAGAGCATCTACAGCCAAGCGCCCCAAACCCGCTTCATACGTCTGGGCGGGCTGCCCGGTCACTGAACGGTCACGATTTTCAACCCAGACGGCCCCCTCAAACGGGCCTCAAACGTCCAGGCTAACCGGCACCCCTTATATACAGCTCGGGCACGCCCTCCACGTCGAACTGACGGCGGGGTCCCAGCCGGAAATGCCCGAAAACCCGGCGGTCAGAAGCTCGTCTCCTCCGTCGGACCGCTGGCGCCACGTGGCACAGCTCCTGCGGGCCACATAGTGCCTAGCCTGACTATTTTAAGTTGACCGGAGGCACCAAAACCTTACCATCCATCCACATTTTCGTCCGCCTGTCCGGCGCCGCCGCCACTTTTCACTCCACACGTCCGCCTAGTAGCCATGCCCCCACGCCGCCGGGTGAGGAGCGAGCCATTTCTGACGCCGGAGCGCCGGCTCGAGCTCCTTGAACAGATCTGGGCTAGGCGCGAAGCCCGGATCACCGCGTGGCTAGCTCCGGATGCAGTGGATTTGGAGCAGGAGGAGGAAGTGGAGGTGGTGGCGGAGGAGGAGGAGGAGGAGAAGGAGGATGGGGAGGATGCTGGCGACGCGGATCTGCAGGCCATCCTTTATTCCCTCCGGTCGGCGTCGGTTGTGGAGGCCAGACGCCGTCACCGATAGGAGATGGAGGCGCATGAGGCCGCCGAGGAGGCGGAGATGCTCGCCTACATGGATGAGGTCGAGCAGAAGGAGGATAAGCCGGGGTCCTCCTACCCGCCCGTCCAGCCGGCGACCGGCACCGTCGTCATGCACATCTCCGACAAAAAAGAGTAGCTAGGGTAGCATATAGTATGTAGTACGTAGGATTTTGCATGCTTTGTATGAATCTAGGAGTTAAAATATGAGAGATGTGGATGCAGAGTGACTAATTTAACCTAAAATCTAAAAAGTGGCCGGCCACCAACTAACCAAAACGAGCGGCCGCGCTAGCCGACAGAAACAATCGTCGCTGTCTCTCTTCAGTAGTTGCCTCTCTTCAGAAAAGGAAAACAACTAATCCCCGTCCGTCCGGCGCTCCTTCGCTGACGAGCCGTCTCGCCGGCGACCAGGATCCAAGTCACGCCGGTCCCCTCTTGCCTTCCCTTCTCTCTCTTCCTTCTCACTCCTCCACACAGGGCGCCACCATGGATGGTCCCCGCCTTGGGTCAAGCTCGTCCCTGTCGACCACCGCCGCGTCGGGCCTCCTCTCCATCTGCATCGACGCCGGATCTGCACATCCCCGCCGCCCTGGATCCGAGACCCCCACATCCTCCTCCCTCTTGTTCGTCCATCTGCTCGACGCGGCCGCTCGAGCCAGGGGCCGCGGTGCGTCCCGCATCTCCATCGAGCCTGAGGTCAACTCGAGGATCTACGGAGCCAACCGTGAAACTCATGATTCATGCATGTGTGGTTGCTGTAGATTTTGTACCAGGCGCATAGCAACTGGATTGATGTGGCGGCGGGGCTAGAGCTCACCGAGGGCAGGCTAGTTCTATCTTTCTACATGGTAGCTGCCGGACTGGGACGGCCAAAGATGACCAATGCGTATGATCTGCGTGCATCTTTGGTGATTTTTTTTCGATTAGCGCTGGTGGTCGTTACATGGAGACTTATTGGCTGAAGAATGGAGATTAAGAGATAGTAGACTTATTGTAATGTAGTTTAGTTGCATACACATTGATGTTTAGTTGGCTTGTAATGTAGTCTAGTTGCACACACATTAATGTTTAGTTGGCTTGTAATGTAGTCTAGTTATACACACATTGATGTTTAGTTGGCTTATAATGTAGTCTAGTTGCACACAAATTGATGTTTAGTTGGCAGGAAGACTAGTTGCACACGCATATACTCAGTTGGCTTATAATGTAGTCTAGTTGCACATACATTAATGTTTAGTTGGCAGGACTATTGACACACACATATGTTTAGTTGGCGCGGCAATCTATTCTAGTTACACACACATTGATGTTTAGTTGGCAGGACTAGTTACACACATATATGCTCAGTTGGCGCGACAATTTAGTCTAGTTGCACACATTGATGTTTAGTTGGCAGGACTAATTACACACATATATGCTCAGTTGACGCGGCAATATATTCTAGTTGCACACACATAGATGTTTAGTTGGCAGGACTATTGACGCATACATATGCTCAGTTGGCGCGGTAATGTAGTCTAGTTGCGCACACATTGATGTTTAGTTGGCAGGAAGACTAGTTCGTCGAAACATCCCCATACGGGATCTATTTTTGAAGAGCACGTCGCGAGGATTTCAACGATGAAAACGGATCTGATTTTCGACACACGGTTTAGAACATATGTTTTTTATTATTTTGAAAACCAAAAACTAATGCACAAGGGATGAACATGAGAAACATTAATGCAACGTCATGCAGATATCCATCAAGTGAAAAAAGACCACATAAGAAGTGATTAATTAGCAGTGTTATTTTTATCCACATGGATTATTAAGTAACAACACGCTACGTGCCAAAAAAAAGCGGCCGCCCAGGAGCGCTAGCGGGCGCCCAGCCGCCCGCCAGACGCGTCCCTAATTTAAAGCATGACTAGTCACTGTCTGTGGACACGCCCGATGATGTCCGTGGATCTTTGAGGAGCCAGACTTGCAACGTCGGGCTGTCGATGCTCTACGTCTAGTGATTTAGTACTCGCTCTGTGAACTTATTAGTAGATTAGCATAGAACTACTGAGTCCAGCCGAACCCAACTCTAACATGCTGGCTCCGCCAATGTCTCCGGTCTCAAACTACTGTGAATTCTGGCTTTGTCCTAAGTAAAATTCGCCGAACAAAACCTCTATTCCGGCTGCCACCGCCTCCCTACCCTTACTTTTCTGTCTCTCGTCAATCATCGCCTTATCCAAAACCCTTTCACTTTCTTACTTCTACAGATCTCACATCGCGAGAGCGCTCGATCTCTTCAAACCGTCCTGGTTAAAGGCGTGCACATGGTGATCCGCACGCGCACTGATTTGGACCCCCGCGTCGCCCCTCCTCTGGCAACACGGGGGACCCCTCGTCGCACCGCCGCGCTCCCCCATCCCACCTCCCTCACGTCTCGCCGCCACTCGAGGGGGCGCCGGCGAAGGCCACGCGCACTCCAGGGAAGGTGGCGGCGGGGCACTTCTGCTGCTCCTCGCAGCCGTTTCGTTGCCAGAGGAGGGCGACGGGCCGTGCGGGATCTCGCCGCTCGGAGGCGGGCGGGCGGCGGCGGCTTCCCCTCTGGCGCAGAGGTGACGGCTCGGGCGTCGTCCGTGGCGCGTGGTGGTGCTGGCTGCGCCGTGGCCTGCATGTCGCCGTGGTCTTCCCGTGGCGGGCGCTGGGGTCGGATCTGGGGCCTCCCCTGCTCAGATCCATGAGCCTCGCGCCCACGGACCCTCCTCGACCCCGTCCTCCTGTGCGACCGAAGCCGGGCGGCCGCAGATCCGGCGCCGGCGTCCCCCCCCCCTCTACATCGACATCCCGTCCTGCGCCTCCACCCCGCTCGCCCTCCACGTCCCCGCCACCGCCAGTCCCTGCCGGGAAGAACATCCACTATGGTGCCCCGGCCCTCTGTCCACCTCCGACTCCGCCCCACCTCGTCTCCACCCTCCTCACCGGCGGCCTGCTCCACTCGTCCTTCCTCGCTTCACCATCCGCCTCATATGTCGGTCTCGGTCCTGTCCTCTGTCGCCCTTCGACTCCACTTGGATGGCGGCCCACCATTGACGGATGTGCTACGAGAGAAATCCCCGCTGACCTTGTCAGCTGACCACGGCGGCGCTACTCCAGCGTCGCTTACCCTCTTGGGGGCGTGGCTCATGTGCCATTCCTGTCTCTCGGTCCGGATTCGCAGCTCTCGGCTCTGCCCTCTGGGAATTTAACCGGTTATGCTCCAGGCGAAAGCTCTGTGACGGCGTCATCCTCGGATTTCGTCCACCTTCTTGAAGGCGTCACTAGGGAGCACCTTGCCGCCATTCATCCTCCGTTGCCCTTGGGGGTTGGTCATCCTCTGCTCTGCTAGCTCAAGACCCTCTCATGCCTGTCGTTCGTTTTGGTGAGCTTCGTGCTCTTCGTGCTATCTCGGTTCATATTTGCTCAACAACGACGCAACGATGCCTCCCCACCTTGCTAATCGTGTCGGCTTGCTGTGGCGGAGTTTCCAGTTAAGGTTCGTGATGGGTCACTCGTTGATTGGTTCTGCTCCTCTGTTGTGCCAAGGGGTTGGTATGCACGCAGGTGTGGTGCGTTAGGATAGTTGTTTAGTGTTGGTATTGTGTTTCCTCGATGACACACCACTTCCACTCGACTTTTATGATGGTGGTCTCTTGGCTTGCTGGCTAGGTAGTGCCTTCTTCGGGGCGTCCATATGCTCTCGCCCTATGTAATCTTTCACCCCTGTGTGGTTTTTCGGCCCGGTTTCCCTTATAAACGGGGTCAACCTGTTAAGGTTTTCGATCCGATTTTCCTTATAAACTAGATCAAACACTTGGCATTTTGGCCACTTTGAGCAATATATTCAAGTGGGGAATCTCTCCCCCCTGATGACCGTTCAAAAAAAAAAGGCGTGCACATCATCCGTAGACCATAGCAAACGGCAGGGCATGTGGTGCGGTGTACTCAATTGGCCTCCATCCACGCGCAGAAATTCCTCTATCTCCACTGCCTGGCCGCTAGCTATCTACTCCCTCCATTCCGAATTACTTGTCATAGAAATAAATGCATCTAGACGTATTTTAGTTCTAGATACATCCATTTTCGAGACAAGTAATTCCGAACGAAGGGAGTAGCTAACAAGTACCACGTCAGATGGAGCAGTTAAGCTAAGCTAGTAGTGCATTTGTTTTTTTTAGAAAAGGAGGATGACCCCCGGCCTCTGCATCTGGGAGATGCATACGGCCACTTTATTGATTATTCTCGAGGACCGTACAAAGTGTTACAACAATGTGTCTGAATCCACCATCTTGGCAACATATGCCGCTACTCCTATCCAAAATGATTAGGGGTGCTAGCTGGGCCACTACCCAAACCACTCACCAAGCCTAACATCAAAAGCCGGAAGCCGAAACTCATTCGGAAGCCCCAGCCGAGCCACATACCGGGTCTGGGGCACAATCCGGTCAGATGCCCTCGTGTGTCGTCGCCGCCATCTTCCACATATCCGTCTTCAGATCATATTGAGGCTTCTACCTTGTCTGGCCACTCTGCCATCGACGTCACCATGACGCCAGACAGCTTCCTCCTCCTGCACGAGTCCATCTCCGCGCATCAAACGCCGAGTCTCCACAGCACCATGCCGCCGAGATCCGCCACCATCAATGTGAAAGATGAAGCACCGCTCCACCAAGGTCGCCGTCCTCTAGTCCCTCGAGCCGTGTGCACCTCCAAGAATGACGCCCCCAGAGGGGAAACGACACCAGAGAGCCGCCGTCATCCGATCTACTGATCTAGGGTTTCCCCCGGAGGTAGCAGAGAGTGGCCTTGAACTTCTCCACGACGATGCCTTCAGAAAGGGAACGATGCAGACAGCGTCGCCATCGCCGGCCTAGGCAATAGCCAAAAGCAGGTTTTCACCCAGATCTGATCGAAGACCTCCATCTCTCGTACACGGGTCGCCGTCCAAGAAAGCCGCCGACGAGCAGACGCCGGAGCAGTCCCGCCGCCGCTGCGCGCAGACTGGCCGACCACGTGGTTGCAGCCACGCCGCTGCAATCCACCTCTATGCAGAGCCCACGATGACCTGCGCCGCCACCCCGCGACGCCCGCTACCGCCAGGGACCAAATCCGCGCGGATCTAGCCAGAGGCGTGCCGGCCCGCCACCGCCCGATCTGACCCGCCGCAGCCGCCGCGCCGCGGCCACCCACCAGGTCGCCGCCAAGGCAGGCCACCCCGACGGAGCGCCGCCGCGCCGCTAGCCCCCGCCATAGGCTAGCGCCCCCGCTCGGAAAGCCGTCCGGCGCCGGCCATGACCATGGGCGGAGGGGAAAGGAAGGCCCCGCCGCCGCCCCGGCCGGCCTGGCTTCGCCCGGCGGCGCCACCGGGCGGCGGCGAGGGAGGTGGGCAGAGGAGGGAGGAGAGAGGCGGCGGCCGGGATGGGTTCCCCTCGGGGCGCCCACGGGAGCGCCGCGAGAGGAGGGAAAAACAAGTTACTCAGTAGTGCATTTGTTACGGAGCGCGTGCGTGTGTGGACAGCAACGACAGCACAGTGGGTGTTGGATCTCCTCCACTGCTCGCGAATCTACGCCCACAGCCCACAGCCATGAGTTGCTGGCATTGGCACCACCTCCATCGCCCACAAGCGATTTACATGGTCGTATTTCTTCTTCGCTGCAAATCAACCGGCGCCCAGTTTTTCTCATCACCTAGCTATCCACCGTCTCTTCCTACCTCACGTCAGCTTGCTAGCACCACTAGAAACTAGTATCAATTGCTATTTCAGCTCGGCGTCTCCCGCAATCTTGATCCATTCCATCCGATTCTACGCTGATCGGCGGGGCGAAGAACACACACAGATTCTTGTGAACATTGATGCGTGCAATCGATCTGATTGCTAAAGACGAAGACCAGCAGAAATCTCAAGGCTTTCCTCCAGGCGGCCACGCCCTTGCTCCCATGGCGCTCCGCCACCATGGTACGTGATCGTTCCCTGTGCCCCTCCTCCCCCTTCCGATCATGGCAGGTCCTCTGCTTTTACCAGCATGAACGGCTCTGTTTTGCTCTGTTCTGAACAGTTTCGGTCTCTGCTCTGCTTGGCAGGAACGCTTCCAGGGCGCGCCCAGCAGCGTGTGGCAACAGCCAGACAGCAAGAACAAGGACGCGGTGGAGTACTACGCCGAGAGCAGCTCCTACGGCCTCGCTGTGCCCGTCCGGGACGCCGGTGACGGCGCCAACCAGGTACGGTTTCAGGGAAGGTGCTGCAAGTCGAGGGGGTTACACCGGTGGCGACGGATAGCCTTGGCGCTGGTACACCGGGCAAGGCACCAATTGTGAAGAGAAGGAGACGAGGGGAAGGAGAAGGAGATGCCGACGTTGATGATGTTATGAGTGAGGCGGCCAAAATCGATGAGAAATTTGTTTGGGAAATGTCGCGGGATTGGCGAACCCACAACGAGTGTGCTACGGGATCTCATCAGAGCATGCGTGCCGTCGGTGGTTTGTATCGTTTGGAAACACAAGTATATCAAGACAAAGAGTGGTCACCGTAAAAAAAAGACAAAGAGTGGAAGGCCTGACAATATTGTTAGGTTTCGATGGTGGACTTGCAGTAGCTAGTAGCGGAGGAAGTGGTGGACTGGCAGTTTTCTAGAGGGACAATATAAATTTGCGAGTTAAAAACTTTTCCACGTATCATATTAGGGTGTGACTAGGTCTCAGTCGGCTGAGATTTAACCAAGTCACAATCAAGTGGCATAACATGCAAGAGAGAAAGAAAAAAACTAATTTTTTTGCATGAATCTGAATATAAAATCTCACGGATATAGTATCGACCGGGACTTAACGAAGTCCTAGTCGAATGACCCTTAGGAAGACTGATCATATTAACATGGTTACCTCGGTTCCTGGAAAGATGAATGGAGACTAACCTGCGTCTATGGCGAGGCCAACTGGAGCTTGAGGCAACAAACGTGGGATACGATGATTATACTCGGTAGTGAGTCCACCCTGCCATGGATGTGTATAGGAGATTATAACGAGGTGTTGCTGAGAGAAGAACAAATGGGTCCGAATGAACAAGATGTGTCCCATGTGGCAGGGTTTAGGGAGGCAATTTATCTATGCGGCTTTGAGGATATTGGTTATGTTGGGGTTGATTGGGCATTCGAAATTAGGGTAAGTGGTGGTTAGTTATGTCGGGTGAGGCTAGATAAAGGCTTTGGTGACAGTAGGGTGGAGTGCACTATTTCCGTTGCATCATTAAGGCACTTGGTTGCAATAGTTGTACATGCAAACACATAGTGCTCTATATCAAGTAACTGCTCCGGTACTTCGCGGACACAATCACGCATGGATGTGTATATGGCCATCGCAATGGCGAGAACCTAGCTAGTCGGCTACAGCTTCTCCACCCACGTTGGCGTTGTGGACTCCAGGAAGAGCACCTATAGCATGTTGTTCTTCCTCAGGAGCAGGCCCATCAACAGGGAATCAGTGAGGCAAAAGTTTGTCGTCACTTCTTCGTGCGAGGTGGAGTACATTGTGGCAGTTATAGTGGCATGTCAGGCGACATGACTGGCTCGCCTCCTCGGCGAGATGCTGAAGCAAGACACCGCCCATGCGCTCATATTCGTGACAAAAAATCGACGATTTCCCCCTTCAAGAATAATTTTCTTCACGGTCGCAACAAGCACATTGATCTCCACTATCACTTCATAGGTGACTACATCGATAAGGGCACAGTGGTCATCGAGTTCATCAGGACTGGTGAGCAGAAGGTGGAATTCCTGACAAAGGCTCTGGGTCACGTCCGATTCCAACGGCTGCGGACAATGCCGGGATAATCAACATCCGACCTGTTCGATAGGGTTGAGGGGGGAGAATGTGGGTTTCAACCCTGTCTTCCTGGTATTATCGATATGGTGTTCATGGGTTTTATCTCTGTTGTGATTGATTCCCCGATAATGATGAGTGAGTAATTCCCCATAGGCGTCGGAGATGTAGGTGAGTGGTAAGATTCATTTGTGCCTATTCTATATGTCACCATTTGCATTCGTAGTAGTATGATCTGTCTAGTAAGTTGTTATACTATGGTGAACTCTATGTGTGTTGTCCAATTTAAGGGCCCAGGCAACATGATCTCAATACCTACACAGGTAACACATATTATTTAGGAGGTCTGTGACCTCTATCATGACAGGTGGACATATCTATAAGGACCAAAGATAATACGAGATAACGGTGATCCATCAAACATAATTCTTGGTTCCAGTCCAAGGACCTTAATTGTGGAAACGACCACTCAGTGGCAACGGTGAAGCAGGACCATAGAATGAAAATAATCCCACGAGGACGAGTTTCATAACCTTAGGGTGATCCGCCTACAAAACACAAATATCAAATAGTATGAATACAATACAAGGTAATTGGTATTACCGTCGCACTGGCACACTTGATAAATTCTTAGCATGAACTAAATTCTCTCCGCGCCTAATCTCTTCATTGCAGGAAACACAACTTTCATTCACATTTATGTTATTTACTTTTAATAGTTCTTATAGTTGCTACTTTAAAAACCATTACTCTTGTTACCCTGGTTTATCTGTTTACTAGAGTAATAACGATATTTGCAGAAGCTCAAATAGTTACTTCCCATAAGAACTGTAACACCATGTGTCTGACAGTAACACTACTATAAATACTCTCCTCCGCTCTTCTTTGGGACGATTACTCATTGGTATACTTCTGCGAAAGTGCTACACTACTCTGTTTGGCTTGTGGGCATCACATACCAATGGGGATTCCAGACTCTGTGAGAACGCCTTAATCCTCTGTATTTCCGTCAGTCACTCTAGTCATAGTTCCTTATTTAGTTTTTATATTATTTATTTCCAAGTTCACTTTGTCACTCAATTATTTTTTATATCCGCTCTCGCTTTGTTTTAGGTCTACAATTATCTACAGACATAAAAATACATAATTCATTACAAGAGGAAAAAGGCTGATTCATGTGCTCCCTATGGGATCGATACTCTTACTTCGAAAAGGCTACAACTAAGCTTTGTTCACTTGCATGCCATCTTGTTTTGAGGAGGAGGCGGAGCTGGCTTAGGATTACCTCAACCTCATGTCGTTCTGACGTGCGGAGTTCTCGTCATTTAGTTGGATGTCCCTGACATCGTACTTAACAACTAACAACCTCATGAAAATCAACTTATCTATGATCAATTATTAGGTAGCGTATCTATCAGATTCCTGATGATGTCAACCTAAGGGGGACTATTGTCTGCTTTCTGATATACCATTTGAACTCATTAGACTTCCAATATACAAACCATATTCATCAATATGGATGGTCTAACTATTTTTCAGGTCTTAAGCTAGCTAAAATCAATCGCCATCAACATTAATTTATACCAAACTTTTTTACTTCATCATAACTATTCGTGACATATAAATATATGTTGGTCCTTATCGATACATTTAGCGAAATAGTTTTTATAATTTTAATTTTAGCTATGTATTACTAGCAGAATTAACAATGACGCCACTCATACATTAAGTTACACAAATTATATATATATGTAATACTTGTGTTAGAAATATATACTCTTTTTGTGCTAAATGGAAACAATGTATTTTGCAATTTACTTAAATTTTTTTTGTCTAACTTGGTTTGTCTATCAAAAAATACAGTGGTTTTCACCTTAAAATTGAGACTACCAATAATATATTATATTGTGTTTTGTATGCATCATTTCCATAATATTCGTAGATATCTATAGACCTTGTTCGGTTGCTATTGATTGTATATATCAGGATTAGGCGTAACTAAATGCACGATTCTAGAGTGTACTAGATGTCAATAAGTAGTTTATCCTTTAATACCTCCTCCCTCTCCTCTCTTCCAATGTGTGTGCTCATTTCTTGGTCAATCTACATGTATTGATATTGGGAATCAGTAGTTAACCATCGAAATATATGTGCTTTGTACTCGGTATGGAAATCATATTATCCATAGCATGCATAATATGTCCAATGGTTATAAAGTTTTTCATCAATAATTGTATGAAAAACATAACAAGTTGATGCTAGCGTATTAGTCTCCGCACCACCACACAATCTATTTTGTGCAAGAATATTCTAGTTTGCATGCAAAGTCTAGGAGATGGCTAGTGGTTGCAAACAAAGGAAGTTGCTAGGTGCACACAACAAAAGATAAGAGAGAACACAAAGTGCACAAAGAAAATACAAGCATGCTGACCACATTGGACTAAAAGTTGATTCACAAATAAAAAAATGTTATCCTAAATATTTAAAAGATTTGCAATTGGTTTTTATTGTCAATTTCATGTCTGCTTGGTTTTCAAACTAGATCCAACATGGGCATGTTTTGACAAGCTTTTCTTATGCTCCCGATGATATGTTTCAAACATATCTATAACTTTTGTTATGTTCATGCTATACATACACCATATAAACATACTTTGGGCACCTTTTTATATTATGTTTAGTGGACTAACATATTATTCAGTGTCAAGTGTCAGTTGTTGTTTTCTAGTGTTTTTTATACAACAGAAAAATTGTATTTCTAGCGATAGAAAAAAATATGAGGATGTTTTTTGCACCAGAGGGCCCCATGGGCCAGAAGGCCACATGGAAGGGACTCCTCAAGCCTCCACACAGCCTCCTCCCACAGCCCAGGACTTGTCGATGAGCCCCTACCACATTGGAGGTAGGGAGCTCCCGTGATAACATCCTTTTGCCGCAAACTTGTCACCGGAGTTTCTGAATTGATCTGTTTTGAATTTTTCGGATTTATGGATCTCCGAAATAAAAAAAAACGGTGACAATACTCATATTTTAGCGTCTGGAACACTACTTCCCAAGGATAGATCCTTTCTCCAAGTGGACTCTCGCCCTCTGGGGCATGATGGACACCAAAACTAGAGGGGCGAGCTTATCTCACCTAGGTAGAAGGCCAAGGAAGAAGAAGAGAGATCTATTCTAATCTCTATCGGCGGCACGGAAAAGACGTCGGGAACCGTTATCACCACCAGTGTCTACATCGACAACCACCATCTCCATCGTCGCCACCTCCCTCTCAACAGTGGTATACTTATCTACAAAAGTATGTAATCCCCTTGTTAAACATGGTGTTTTATGTGAAGAATTTGTATCCAAAGATTTATTGCACTTCCATTATGTATGGGTACATTTCTTTTGTCTTGTGGCTTTGGTGATATATTATGATTGATTTGAGTTGTATGTTATGATATGGTGTTGTATGCTAGATCACACTTTAGTTTTAGTAATATCTTGTGGTGAATATGCGTAGGGTGACCGGAGTGACAGATATTATGGTGCCTGAGTGTAGAAGTCAAATCATATGGGGTAAAGAGAACCCATGGCTATTAATGCCATGGTTGTATTTTACCTTAAATCCAAAGTATTTGCGGATGCTTGGTAATGTTTTCAATCAAAAGAACATGTTAGCTAATGCATTTTGCTGCATGTTAGCACAAACATCTCCCGCATATAAAACTACAATGCATGATTATCGGTCTTATATTGTAGCCAATTAGTTAGTGACAATTCCGCAGCACCTACAACCACTACTTCATAGCTGCTTCCTTTTACTTTATTGCAACTTTATATTACAACTAACTTTTATCTAGTAATACTCAATAATCTTGCTCGTCACCACTTTATACCTGTGAACTATCTTTAGTCTGAGAGTCTATGTAAAGAAAACATTAGTGTACATAGGGGTGTATTGGTGGGCAGATAGAGCATGAGAGAAATAAATTCCCACCTTTCGCTCCCTTGTGATATCGACACTTCATACTTCCTCCTCCATATTGAAAAATGGTACAACAATTCCTTGCATTTGCGGATTATCAGGCTTTTTGATGGCGACATTGTTGGGGAATATGCCGCTAGGGTGAACATTCTCGGGTGCATTTATTTGCTTTACCAATAAATAGATTTATGGTTTTGCATGTGTTTTCTATCTTTCACTATATGTAGGAAACGTAAATAAAGTTGTTCTACTTACTAAGAAAAGAGTTGAGGAACCTCCTAAAATCATCACCACTGAAGAAGCTAATACTTGGATTATCTTCCATCCATTTGTGCGTGTGCTAATATCCAACCTGGCTTAGTATGGGAAAATACATAGGGAAAGCATGATTTTGTTTCCGAAACACCGTTCGTCTCAGAGAGGGAAACACTTGAAGGGTATGCTGAAAGAATTGAATGGCTTGGTTGGTGATTTGTGTGAAATCTATATATCAAATAGCTTGTTGCTCTAGGAAAGGTTGTAAACACTTTCTATTCCAATGTGAGTATTATTTCAATGATACACTAGCTTCTTATGTTAAGTATGAGTATAATTATTATGAGATAGAGAAAGTTGAACATTTTCTTCACTTTAAGGCCACATATGAAATTGCTTCTGTGGTTGATTAAGTTGAAACAAATGATGTTGCTTGTGCTATTAAATCTTTGAAATATAAGATCCTTGGATATTGTTTAATTTTTTTTAGATACTATTCATGAATTATTGAACAAACTGAGAGAGTCGCCGGTGCCGGAGAAGAGGCTTATGTTTGGTAGGAACAACAAGTGAGGTTATGGAACAGGAAACTGCTAAAAGGAAATGCTCATTAGATGAGAAAGAAGACGAGGAGAGTGATGAACAAAATGGGGAGAGTGGATTAGCTACCCGTGTCAATCTTCTAATAAGACTAACTCTTTACCTCAATCTATTGTTGGTTACCCTGCATGCTTAGATTAAAAACTCCCTTGTTGATGACTTTGATACTTACTATAATGAAGGCCATTATGACCATATAGAAGAATTATATGGACATGAATTTACTATTGTTATATATGCCAAAAATACAATAGCTAATCTTGTATCCACAATTGATGGTCTTATCTTGTTTCTTATATTGGTGGTTTGTGATTCGTTTGTGCTCATGATGATGCTAATAAAAATTATAGTTTTAACTTTGTCGCTACTGCTTGTAATTATTATGAGAGAGGACACTTATTTCCTCCTTCTCTATGATCCAAATACACTAAAATTGCAAGAAACCGCTTATATTATGCATTGGTAATTACTTTGTGTTAATGAATTGTTCTTTCATGACATGGCAATGCCTCGGAAGAGGGGTACACTTTGATATTACATGCTCTATGTTACCATGTGCTCTGTAATTAGAGCCAAATATTTGTTAAATAAATTTGGCTTTGATATACTTTGGTATCTTGGTGAAATGATTACATGAGAAAAGCCTAGTAATATGTCTTTAAATAAAGCATCGCTTGTGAGTCGATCTAGAAGTTTCAAAGAGTCATTTTATTCTGGTGTTTCACCACACAAATTTTCAAAAATAAAAAATAAAAACAGAGGAACCTAAAAAATTCTTAAAAGAGAAGTGATTGGAAGGTCGAGCATCGTAGAAGTAGGGGACGACCATGAATATTTGTGCTCATGCCCATGAACACAATGTAAATGTTGTAATGGAAGTTTCTCGTAAAAATAATTATCCCCTTGTATATACAATGTACTTTAATTAATTTTAAAGTGCAAGAATTTCCTTTAGCATATTAAGATGCGACTGTATGCATTGAGGTGCTGAAAGGGAAATTTTGATGTTGTTGTCTATCTGGGTGAAAATCAACATACCATGCTAAAATCGTGAGAATAATCAAGCTCCGCTGTCGCAGCCCCGCAATTCTTGGCCGCTCCCCGCCCCCTCCGTCCCCACCATCACCTAGGCATTGGCTCTCACCTCGGCCCTGTCGAGCTCTGCATACCGAAATCGAGCTCGGTGGTTGCTAAGTTTTC
>NC_041390.1:627196636-627206128 GCF_002162155.2 Triticum dicoccoides | reverse complement strand
GTTTGTTCTATTGTGTAGATGAGATGGCGTGATTCAGTGTCTTATGATGATCCCTTCTTCCAGGAGGAATAACACTGCGATGAAGATGAGGACATTGCCATGATCATGTTGAGTGACATGGAGAAGAACAAGCAGCTGAAACAAGCCGTTCTGTTGTCGTCCATGAGGTGATTCGTAGGAGGAGGCTAGATAGCCCTAATAGACTACTGCACAATAGGGTTTATGAACAATTTTGTGCTGAATTTCAGGTTGTGGATTGAAGAAATATGTAACAAAGTACTAGTACAATTTGTGTGGGATTTATTTGTCATCAATTTCATATTATTTAGAACATTGCATATGCAAAAAATACATATGGTGAAAATAGAACCTGGAATTTAGGTACCCAATTTTTATATACGATGTAAAAGCATGATTGTTTTTGGTTACCATAGCCAAAATATTGGTCTACCCTTGGAGATGATCTAAGCTTGTTCCACGACCACCAAAGGCACCACCATTGACGGCAAGTACCATACCGACTGTGACTAAACTACTCTAAATCAAGTCAGTTGACTTAGCAGTCACTAACATGTGGGCCCATTCACAAGCTGACCACACGTCACTGACCGAAAGTCGCATGACTTAAGTCAGATTACACGAAATTACAACTTTGTCCAAAGTCAATTTTTTCGAACAAAACATCTATCCCCGCTGCCACCCCCGCCTACCCCGCGACTTTTCGGTTGCTCGTCGATCAACGGCTTATCCAAAACCCTTTCCCTTTCTTACTTTCCTGGATCTCACATCGGGAGCACTCTTCGAACCAGCTTAGTTAATGGCGCACACATCATCCATAGCAAAGGTGCGGTGCGGTTCGCCCCATTTGCCTCCATCCACGCGCAGAAATTCTTGGACCTTGCCTGGCTGCTAGCGAGCTAGCTAGGCAGTACCACGTCAGATGGAGCAGTTAAGCTAAGCCAGTAGTGCATTTGTTACGGAGCGCGTGCGTGTGTGGACAGCAGCGACAGCACAGTGGGTGTTGGATCTCCTCCACTGCCCGCGAATCTACGCCCACAGCCCACAGCCATGAGTTGCTGGCCTCCATCGCCCACAAGCGATTGACATGGTCGTACTTCTTCTTCTTCTTCCCTGCAAATCAACCGGCACCCAATTTTTCCCATCGCCTAGCTAGCCACCTACCTCTGGGTGTGTGTGTGTCTGCATGGATAAATCATAAATGGATTGCTGGATTCGATGCTGTGGATGAGCTTCCCCTCCCTCTATCCGATCCGTCAGGCCACCGCTCCCCTAGCTTCCTCCTATCCACCGTCTCCTCCTACCTCACCTCAGCTAGCTAGCTCCACTAGAAACTAGTAGTATCAATTGCTATTTCAGCTGGGCGACTCTCCCAATCTCGGTCCATTCCATCTGATCCTTGCCCGGTCGATCGATCGCGGGACGAAGAACAGCACGCAGATCATTCTGCACGTTGATGCGTGCAAGAGGTCTGACTGCTGAAGATAAAGATGAAGAGCAGCAGTAATCTCGAGGCCTTCCTCCAGGCCGCAACGCCCCTGCTCCCATGGCGCTCCAGCACCATGGTACGTGATCGATGCATCTATCCTTAGTTCCTTACAAACCGGCCATGGCAGGTCCTCTGCTTTTACCAGCAAAACGGCTCGGTTTTGCTCTGTTCTGAGCGGTTTCACTCTTGTCTCTGCTCGGCAGGAACGGTTCCAGGGCGCGCCCAGCAGCGTGTGGCAACAGCCGGACGGCAAGAACAAGGACGCCGTGGAGTACTTCGCCCTGTCCGACCTGTGGGAGCACTACGCCGAGAGCAGCGCCTACGGCCTGGCCGTGCCCGTCCGGGACGCCGGTGACCGTTCCGTGGTCACCACCATGCACTTCGTCCCCTACCTCTCCGCCGTCCAGCTCTACACCGCCACAAAGCCCACCTCGCACACCCTCGGCGCCACCTCGAGGTAAATAATTGATCCGTCCATCATAGTTCCTTCTTGGGTGGCCGGCCATTGATTCATTTCTTGCTGCGCAGGAGCACGGGAAGTGAGACGGATTCGTGGAGTGACGACAGTGTGGGCGACCGGTTCGCCAGCTCCGGGTCCTCCTCGTGGGACGCGGCGTCAGAGGAAGACGATTCTTCTTGCACCTATGACGGCAACGGCTCCGCCGGCGTTTCCACGAAGCAGAGCGGGTACCTGAACTTTCAGTACAGGGAGTGGGATTCGCCCTACGAGAGAGTGCCGCTGGCTCACAAGGTACATCTTGTCATCATTCATCATCATCATCAGAATGCAGAAACATTATGCAGTTCTTGGGTCAATCTAGGTTGCGAGTTAGTGTGCTGTTGTTTTCTCAAGTATTCTTGGTGTTGCTCGAGCAGGTGGCGGAGCTGGCTCAAGATTACCCGTGCTTGATGTCCCTCAGCAGCGCGGAGCTCTCGCCGTCCAGTTGGATGTCCGTGGCATGGTACTTAATTAACTAACCCACTTGGATTTCTGACATCACTCCACTGTTCTTTACTTATTTGTTGGTTGGTCGTGACATTATTTTGTTAGCATTATCTTGCTGAGGTATGAATGGTGTCGTTTAACAAATCAACATTGACTTATCTATGGTCATTAGGTACCCAATATATCACATCCCTGCTCATGTCAACTTGAAGGGGTCCTCTGCCTGCTTCCTCACCTATCATTCCATCTCATCGGTCTTTCAAGGTACATATTTACCATCTGCCACGTACATTGGTTGTGAAGAACAACCAATTTCTTCCACCATGGCAATGTAGTAGGAAGCAGGTAATTTGCAGTCATTGATGATGCTAACAAGCGCCGTTGTTTCTTCTCCCGCAGACAACATACACAACGGACCGGAGCACGACGATGGTGAGATCGCCGCGCTCTCGCCGTTCGGGCTGGCCACGTACCGGATGCAAGGGGATTTGTGGAGGAGGCCAGGGTCATCGGACCCCAGGAGGCTGTCTGAGCTCCATTGGGCGGCGTCCTCCTGGCTCAAGCAAGTCGGCGCGCACCATCCTGACTTCACCTTCTTCACGTCGTCTCACCGTCGATGACATGACACCTTGTTGATTCCGCGTGTGTTTCGGTGCATTGCATGGTGTGAAGATATGACACAAAGGATTGCTTGTAGGATTTGATAGAACAACACGAAATGGGTTTTTGTTCTTCCTCTTCTTTCTGAACTTGCAGGAAGATACAGTAACTTGTTGAACCGGTCTGTGTGGAATTGAGTGTCCAAGCGAATGGCCTCTGTTTTCTTCACTGACGAGCATGCATCATGGAGGTGCAGACATAACGTTCTCAAGAATTTGCAGTTCATGAAATGTGGCCTCAGGGGATATAGTTTGAGTGTAATCCACCTACTTTTACATCTTGGATTCAATGTACTTCACTGCCTTATGACATTCTTCGTTATGCACCCTGCCTCCTATTTGGAGTACAAAGATGGAGGAGAAATACATGATCTTTCGCGATGCTGCTAGGAGAATTATTGTTTTGGATTCACCTTATTTTCAGTTGGATTTTGCATATGCAAATGTCATTACAAGATATCTATACTCTACCAATACAGAAAGCTTTTTTTTTTGAACAAATGGGTAATTCCGGCCTCTGCATTATCATGATGCATAATATCATAATTTATTTAATTGCAAATATCTTACAAAAAAGTCTCAGTAGCAACAATTGAAAGAAATAAAAATATAGGACCACAACCGGCCAGCAAAAGGATTACATGACTCAATACATAAATCTTTTTTTTAACAAAGGGGTAATTCTATTAGTGACACGCAATCCAAACCAATTGTTGCACCCCAAGGCCATATGATCCGTGTAGATAAATTGAAAAAAACCGGAGAGTGATCTGTTGAAAACCTAGTCATCCCGACAATTCCGTATTGCGATAGTAAGGCAGAAACCCCCACTTGGATATGTTAAGCTAGTGGTGGTTACCAACCAAGCAGATCCCCAAAAAAATTTGCGATGCTTGTTGGCAATGCTAGGTTGGATGCTACACGAAACCGCGCGCCATACCAAAGCATTGAATGCACAGGAGATAAAAAAATGTTGCATTCCGTCATCTTGATCACGAAGCAATATGTTCTGCGTCTGTGCAAATTTCTCTTTGCTAAATTATCCTTAATAAGAATTACCCCCATTTGAACAAACCACATGAATACTCTAATTTTAATTGGGACAATAATCTTGAAAATTTATTTTCTACAAAATATCGACGTACGTGGGATACCTTTGAACTCAATCATCCGATTCAGATCGTTTCATAGACCAAATAGCAATTCTTGGATTTTTTTTGTTGTTCTCTCTTCTGTCTTTTTTCTCCATTTTTGGATCTATTCTCTTTTCTGAGATTTTTGGCTCTATGTTCAAAATTTCAATGCAATATTTCTAAAAATGATCCAATTTCTAAAACAATGTTCATGAATTTCAAAAATATCTTAATGATATGAATTTCAAAATGTTTGCAAATTCCAGAAATGGTCACGAATTTCAAAAAATGTTCACCACTTCAAATAAATATATTTGGATCACAAAAAAATTGTGAACTCGAAAACTATTTGCAAATTTTGAAAAATGTTCCAAATTTTAATAAATGTTCACATATGAAAAATGTCCCAATTTCAAAACAATTTCCTAAATTCGAAAAATGTTCACAAATTAACAAAAATGTTTGAAAATTAAAATATTCTAAAATTGAAAAAATGGTCATGAATTTTATTTTTTTTCTAAATTTCTAATAGTAAAAACCAAACAAATATAAATAAAGTGAAAAGTTGAAAGAAAACAAACAGAAAAAAGTGAAAATGCAGTGCAGGGAAGGTCTTTCCCAAAGCCGGTGAAAGGAAGACACAACCTATCTCGTAAAATGGGTTGGCCAATACAACATTGTTGCCTCTAGAGGTGCCCATTTCGTCGTTATCCCTGTGGTACGTGGGGAATATGATTCCCCGAGGAAGATTGTGAGGTTGAACAGATTGGCAGACCCACTGATAGAGATTTAAGATATTCTTCGGTCCACCCCGATACTGCTTTCACCCTCATTAGCACATCTGGCTGGAGATCAGTTATATCAGGCAGTGAGCGATATGGTACTATCTTTTGCCTCATGATTTCTCCGATACCACCTATCCAAATAAATCCATTAGAACCGCTAAATCATCTTTTTGAGGTGCTATATCCAATGTACTGGTCTGATAATTTTTAGACACATTGATATTATAGCTAAATAAAAATGTAGAGATTTGTCGACTGGATTTATCAATGAACGAGGAACCTATCATTGGAAGTTTCTAGATATTTTGAAATAAAATTTGAAGAAATAATTTGTAAAAATAACTTTCTAGATAGCTTGATAGACTTTTACAATCAGATTTCATTTTAACAATTTTCTAAACCAGCACAAAAAGAAAAATAAGAAGGCATGAGGATCCACAAAAGAACAAGGTTAAAGCCATTGTAACCATAGCTACTGGAAATGTTGCTATTAGAAAATGTTGCTGACATGATATTAATGGGATATAGGGTATGAGTGATAAGATGGAGGCTAGAATTTGGCTAGTGCATCAAAGCAGATGGAAAACAAGGGTGGCGAATGGACACAAGGGTCGTTGTTAGACACGCCTCCTCTTTGTCTGCGCCAACAACCGTCAGCTGCCATGACGCAAGCGAGGGTCGCCGTCACACACTGCTGGTCTCCTGGTCTGCTGCTGATTGGGCGACGATCCCGAGGAGGATATGTTCCCCAAGTATGGACACAACAAATATGGCACTTGGGGGTCAATTTCTTCACCATTTTCCTCGCCGTTTGTTCCTGCAACCATACCAGAGGACTCATGTGCACTGTTAGGAGGGTTAGTCAGCATTGAATCATCACAAGTATTCCCTCCTTGATCAAGGGCAGTGAGGTGAGATGGCAAGAGAAGAATTTCTTTGTGAAGCAATGCGCCGGCGTTGGGATGAAGATCAGCGAAAGGAAACTTGGTTTCGTCAAAAACAACGTCACGGGAGATATAAACGTGCCCCGAAGACACATCTAGGCATTTTACACCTTTGTGTTGAGCGTTATACTTAAGAAACACACATTGCTTTGAGCGAAACATGAGTTTGCATTGATTATATGGACGAAGATTTGGCCAACATGCACACCCAAAGACGAAGAGACATGTAGTCAGGTTTGGTATGGAGTAGCCTTTCTATTGGAGTTTCATTATTGATAACACGACTGGGAAGCATGTTAATGATGTGAACGGCAGTGAGAAAGGCTTCATCCTAGAATTTGAGAGGCATAGAGGCTCCAGCTAAGAGAGCTAAACCGACATCAACAATGTGCATGTGCTTGCGTTCGCCAGATCCTTTCTGTTGGTGAGCGTGGGGGCATTGCCACATGATGAGAAATGCCGAGAGTTTGAAAGAAAGAATTTAATTTCTCATACTCTCTGCCCCAGTCTGATTGGACAGCAAGTATCTTGCTGTCAAACTTGCGTTCAACGAGTGCTTGGAAGTTTTTAAAGACTTGAAAAACATCGATCTTTTCTTAAGAAGATAAATCCAAGAGAATTTACTGTAGTCATCAATGAAGCTCACATAGTACGTATGTCTACCAACTGAATTGGGGGCAGGACCCCAAACATCTGAAAAAATTAACTGCAACGGTTTGGTAGAAACACTACTAGAGATAGGATAGGGTAACTGATGACTCTTAGCTCGTTGACAGGAATCACAAACAGTTTCAATATTGTGCTCACCAACAAACGGGAGCTTATTCTTTCTAAGCAATTTTTCAACTAAAGAAAAAGAAGCATGTCCTAAATGATCATGCCATCGTGTGGGTGAAAGCTTGATAGCACCACAAGCTTGTTTACTCAGTCTCCTAAGCTCCGGAATCAAGTGATAGAGCCCACGAACGCATCTACCTCGATAGAGAATTCTCTTCGTCACCTGATCCTTGATCAAAAAGAAATAAGGGTGAAATTCAAGGAAGACATTATTATCAAGGGCAATTCGATGGACAGAGAGAAGACTTTTGTCGGCATTAGGAACATTCAGAATTTTTCTAAGATGGATTTTACGAGAAGGGGTACTAAAACTTGAATGACCAATGTGACGGATTTCCATACCTTCACCACTAGCTGTGTGGATTTGGTCCTTGCCGCGATATTTCTCCTTCATGGTCACCTTCTCGAGCTCGTTGGTGATGTGGTTGGTGGCGCCGATGTCGACGTACCAGTTGGTGTCGACGCCGTAGGAGCCATCCGCAGCTGCCGCCACCTTGTCATCATCTTGAGAGGAATCATCGTCCTCTTCGTAGCGGTACCAGCAATCTTTTGCTCCCAACTTGCCACATATCTAGCAATGGGGGGCATCAGGTCGAGCGCGAGGGTTGCCACCACCGCGGCGAGTTCTGTTGTTGGCAGGAGCACGCCCGCCATTACGGGAGTTGGAGCCGCCGCCGCTGCCTCCTCCACTGGGCCTCCCCCTCCCACGGGAGAAGCCGCCGCGCCGAGAGGAGCCACCCCGGCTACGAGAGGCCGAGTTCGTCGAGGACTTGAAGCCGCCACCGCTGGAGCCGTCGAAGTGCACCATCCGCTGATCAAAGTTTGACAGCATGGCGAAGAGCTCGTCGATGGTGACGGGAGTGACGCAAGCATCCAGAGCAGAGATCAGAGGCTGGTAGTCAGCGTCGAGCCCGTGGATGATGTAGGAGATGAGCTCATCGTCGAGGATCGCCTTGCCCGCCGCGGCCAGCTCGTCGGCGTAGCCACGCATGGTGGCGAAGTAGGAGGCGACGGAGAGGTAGCCCTTCCGCGCATTGATGAGAGAAGTGCGAATGTTGTTGATGCGACTCACCAATTGCGACGAGTACATCCCGGCGAGCGTCGTCCAGAGCGCGCCCGCGGTGGTGACCGTGGTCACCGTGAGGAGCACTTCCTTGGTGAGATTGCTCAGCAGGTAGCCAAGGACCTGCTGGTTGTCCCGGACCCAGATTGGGTGGAGAGGGTTGGGCGTTGAAGTCTCCTTGCTGTCCTTGGTGGTGACGAGGAGCTTTGCCGGCTCCGGTTGGGTGCTGTCGATGTAGCCGAAGACCACGGCGCCACGCAGTTGAGGTCTGATTTGCGTGCGCCATAGCATGTAGTTCGTGCAGGATAGCTTCTCGGTGACCTGGCCATTGAGACTAGGTTGGAAGGAAGCGCCGGAGGAGGAAGACATGGTGCGGCTTCGACACAGATGGTTTTGGTAGCTAGATGAGTTGAAGAAGAGGGGCTCTGATTACCATGTGCGAGCGGAAAACGTCTTGCTCTGTTGGGAGCGACGTGTTCATGTTATATAGTAGGGGAGCCAAAGCCCTAGATGGCGTACAACATGCGGTTACAAGAGATAAGACTTGGGAGAGAAGAAAGGAGAAGATGGTTACAAGAATATCTCATACAAACTACCTCCTAGTCTATATCTCTATCATATCCCGTGATACACATGGCCCGCATATGTATGATGTTTGACATCCCAATCAGTGGTCATCCTGCTTGAATGACAACAAATTTAAATGGAAAAGGTGGGAATGGTGAACATACTTT
Organism: Triticum dicoccoides; assembly: GCF_002162155.2. Taxonomy (NCBI): domain Eukaryota; kingdom Viridiplantae; phylum Streptophyta; class Magnoliopsida; order Poales; family Poaceae; genus Triticum; species Triticum dicoccoides. The sequence goes on along the minus strand of NC_041390.1, from coordinate 627,197,520 downwards.
TGCCACTCGAAACCAGAAGAGTTGAAAATGTATGGCGCAAAAAGCCAGGATATAACCATGAACCAACTACTGATAGTCAACAGAATAAAGGACGATGACCCACCCTTCGTGTAGCCATAAGCAATGTAGACAATAAGCAGGAGAGCAACCTCAAGCCTGCAATAATATATAGCCATCAGATTGATCACCAAGTAATGCTAGCAAGAACACAATAACTGGAATTGAAGATTCAAATGTGTTGCATTGAGTCAGAAGATCCCTGGATGGGGGTGGTGTTTTGGTGGTCGTCTTTTTTTTGCATCGGTCAAAATGCTTAAGCTTTGCCACTAAAAATTGGCATTCGTAAAAAAACATTTTTAACATGCTGGAGCCAAAGATACTCCGAAGAGGCGAACGGCAAGAACGGCTCTGTTTTCCTCTGTTCTCAATAGTTTCGGTCTCTGCTTTGCTTGGCAGGAACGCTTCCAGGGCACGCCCAGCAGCGTGTGGCAACAGCCGGATGGCAAGAACAAGGACGCGGTGGAGTACTTCGCCCTGTCCGACCTGTGGGAGCACTGCGCCGAGAGCAGCGCCTACGGCCTCGCCGTGCCCGTCCGGGACGCCGGTGACCGCGCCGTGGTCACCACCCAGCACTTCGTCCCCTACCTCTCCGCCGTCCAGCTCTACACCGCCACAAAGCCCACCTCTCACACCCTCGGCGCCACCTCCAGGTAACCGAAACGTACATCAGCCACCGGCACTCTCCAATCCATCCATCCACCATAGTTTTGCTTGGAGGACCGGCCATTGATTTGTTAGTGCTGTGTAGGAGCATGGGCATGTTAGGCGATCTCTCTCTCTATTACTCCATTGATTCAGATCCGAGCTACAATTCGAGAGGAGGG
>NC_041390.1:627134159-627196228 GCF_002162155.2 Triticum dicoccoides | reverse complement strand
ACACACACTACAACCTCTTTAAGTAGTGAGTCCACTAGGCCCATTCTGGCCCAGCGAGCCGAACGGGCAGACGAGGCTCCCTTCTGGGCCGGCCCGTCACCTGAATCAGCTTCTCGCGCTCATCTGATGCACTCCTGCTGGCCTGATCGCTGACAATTCCCCCTTTCTTAGAAGCAGCTTGTCCCCAAGCCGGAGCCCTTGGAAACATTTGCTTCAACGTCTCCTTATCTTCCCAAGTGGCGAGTTCATCAGAAGAATCACTCCAACGAACCAAAACTTGAACCAAGGAACTAGAACCACGTCTGATCACTCGCTGTTGCAAAATCTCAACAGGCACCTGAAGATGAGCAGTAGAAGAAGGCAGTTGTGGAAGTGCTTCGCAACCAGGAGCCAGGACCTTCTTCAAAAGTGAAACATCGAAACCGGGTGGACCTTACTAGAAGGAGGCAAAGCCAGCTCATAAGCCACTTCTCCCACACGAGCAATAATCTTGAAAGGCCCATAAAACTTAAAAGCCAACTTATGATTAGCACGTGGAGCAACATAAGACTGTAAATATGGTTGCAACTTGAGGAACACAAAATCCCCAATGTCAAACGAACGCTCAGTGCGATGCTTATCTGCCTGAACTTTCATTCACTGTTGCGCACGAGACAGATGCTACTGAACTGAATCGAGGACCACCTTGCGTTGATCAAGCCATTGTTTCAGATCTTCAGACTGAATTGTATCATCAACAGAAATACCAAAGTGACGAGGAGTATGCCCGTAAACAACCTCAAAGGGTGTTTGCCCTGTAGCCGAATGCCAATTCGTATTATAGCAAAACTCACACAAGGGTATCCATTGTGCCCAACGAGTGGGATGTGCACTGACAAAGCATCGAAGAAAGCATTCTACTTGCTGATTCACACGTTCAGTCTGGCCATCCGTCTGTGGGTGTCTAGCAGAGCTCATGCGAAGCAAGGTGCCTGTCTTAGCAAACAACTCCTTCCAAAAAAGGCTAGTAAACACTCGGTCACGATCTGACACAATGGACAGTGGCATGCCATCAAGACAATAAACTGCATTCAGAAACGCTTCAGCCACAGACATAGCAGTGAAGGTGTTGCAAGGGAATGAAATGACCATACTTTGTCAACTTATCAATGACCACCAACAAACAATTATACCTGCCAGATGTGGGGAGACCTTCAACGAAATCCATAGACACCATTTCCCAGGGCAATGTTGGAATTGGCAAGGGTTGCAACAAACCAGGATATGGTATACGTTCGGGCTTAGCTTGCTGACAGATCAAACAATGTTGCACAAACTGTTTAATAAAACCTCGCATTCCTGCCCAACGAAACAACTGTCTCACACGTTTATAGGTGACAGGAAAACCAGAGTGTCCACCAATTGCACTATCATGGAAAGCACTGACCAATTTATGATGCAACTGAGGTTTAGCACCCACCCAAATGCACTGATCAATGCGCAAAATACCAGCTCTCAAGGAAAACTTCTTATCAGATCAAGGATCAATTGCCAATCGTTGCAATAATGCAGCAGAAAAGGGATCATCAACATAGCTCTGAATGATATCTTCCAACCACAATGGTTGAACAGAAGAGATATGATGAAGTTCAGAGAGTATTTCCTGTGCAGTGTGGGGCCTCCTAGATAAAGCATCAGCAGCTCTGTTCTCGACTCCTTTTTTATAGCAAATGGTGTAAGTCAGACCAAGCAATTTAGTCAAAGCTTTTTGTTGCCAAACTGTATGCAAACGCTGGTCAGACAAACTGGCCAAACTCCTCTGATCTGTCTGAATAACAAATTCAGATAACTGCAAGTATTGTCGCCAATGATCTACAGCAAGAAATATAGCTAAATACTCTTTTTCATAAACAGAGAGAGCCTGATTCCTGGGGCCCAAGGCCTTACTAACATAAGCTAAGGGGTGACCATCTTGCATAAGAACTGCTCCAATTCCCACATCACAAGCATCTGTTTCCACAATAAACTTCTTTGAAAAATCAGGAAGTGCTAACACTGGTGCTGAAGCAAGAGCTTCTTTGAGGGCCACAAAGGACTGTAGTTCCACATCTGTCCAATGGAAGTACACCCCTTTTTTGAGCAACAAGGTGAGGGGCCGACTAATAACTCCATAAAGCTTAATGAACTTCCTATAATATCTAGCCAAGCCCAAAAATCCCCTTACCTCTTTAACAGACACAGGAACTGGCCAATCCTGAATAGCAGAGATCTTAGCAGGGTCAGTGGACACACCTTCACCACTGATAATGTGACCTAAATATCCAATTTCTTGCTGAGCAAAAGCACACTTGGATAATCTGACTTGCCATTGATGCTTAAGTAACAACTGAAGTACTTCTGCCAAATGTTGCAAATGAAGTGTATAAATAGCACTAAAAACTAGAATATCATCAAAGAAGACCACTGCACATTTCCTCAACACAGGAGACAAATCACTATTCATAGCAAACTGAAAAGTGTTTGGCCCCCCAGTCAGCCCTTGTGACATAACCAAAAACTCAAAATGCCCATTATGAGTTTGAAATGCAGTCTTATACTCCTCTCCAGGGGCAAGCCTTTTCTGATGATAACCTGATCTTAAATCCATTTTTTGAAAACCATGAAGAACCAGCTAACTCATCCAAAAGCTCATCAATCACTGGAATTGGATATTTGCATTTAGCAGTAATAGCATTAAGATGCCTATAATCAAAAACAGGCCTCCAAGAATGGTCCTTCTTTTGTACCAACAACATTGGGGAAGAAAAAGGGTTGTTACTAGGTCTAATCACACCAGAATCCAACATTTCTTTCACTTGCTTCTCCAATTCATCCTTCAAAGCAGGAGCAACTCTATATGTGTTGGGGAACGTAGTAATTTCAAAATTTTCCTACACACACACAAGATCATGGTGATGCATAGCAACGAGAGGGGAGAGTGTTGTCTACGTACCCTCGTAGACCGCAAAGGAAGCATTGACGCAACGTAGAGGAAGTAGTCATATGTCTTCCCGATCCGACCGATCCAAGCACCGTTACTCCGGCACCTCCGAGTTCTTAGCACACTTAGAGCTCAATGACGCTCCCCGGGCTCCGATCCAGCAAAGCTTCGGGGATGAGTTCCGTCAGCACAACGGCGTGGGGCGATGGTGATGTTCTACCGACGCAGGGCTTCGCCTAAGCACTACAACGATATGATCGAGGTGAAATATGGTGGCAGGGGGCACCGCACACGGCTAAGGAACGATCACGTGGATCAACTTGTGTGTCCTAGGGTGCCCCCTTGCCTCCGTATATAAAGGATCCAAGGGGGGGTGCGGCCGGCCCTATGGAGGCGCGCAGGAGGAGTCCTACTCCTACCGGGAGTAGGACTCCCCTCCCGTTCCTTGTCCAACTAGGAGAGGTGGAGGGAGAGAAGGAAAGGGGGGCGCCGCCCCCCCTCCTTGTCCAATTCGGACTAGGGGGAGAGGGGGCGCGCGGCCTGCCCTGGTAGCCCCTTCCTCTTCTCCACATTAGGCCCATGAGGCCCATTAACCCCCCGGGGGGTTCCGGTCACCCCCCGGTGCTCCGGTTTTATCCGAAACTTCCCCGGAACGCTTCCGGTGTCCGAATATAGTCATCCAATATATCAATCTTTATGTCTCGACCATTTCGAGACTACTCGTCATGTCCGTGATCACATCCGGGACTCCAAACTAACTTCGGTACATCAAAATGCATAAACTCATAATAACTGTCATCGTAACGTTAAGCGTGCGGACCCTACGGTTCGAGAACAATGTAGACATGACTGAGACACATCTCCGGTCAATAACCAATAGCGGGACCTGGATGCCCATATTGGCTCCTACATATTCTACGAAGATCTTTATCGGTCAGACCGCATAACAACATACGTTGTTCCCTTTGTCATCGGTATGTTACTTGCCCGAGATTCGATCGTCGGTATCCAATACCTAGTTCAATCTCGTTACCAGCAAGTCTCTTTACTCGTTCCGTAATACATCATCTCACAACTAACTCATTAGTTGCAATGCTTGCAAGGCTTATGTGATGTGCATTACCGAGAGGGCCCAGAGATACCTCTCCGACAATCGGAGTGACAAATCCTATTCTCGAAATACGCCAACCCAACATCTACCTTTGGAGACACCTGTAGAGCTCCTTTATAATCACCCAGTTACGTTGTGACATTTGGTAGCACACAAAGTGTTCCTCCAGCAAACGGGAGTTGCATAATCTCATAGTCATAGGAACATGTATAAGTCATGAAGAAAGCAATAGCAACATACTAAACGATCGGGGTGCTAAGCTAATGGAATGGGTCATGTCAATCAGATCATTCACCTAATGATGTGATCCCGTTAATCAAATAACAACTCTTTGTTTATGGTTAGGAAACATAACCATCTTTGATTAACGAGCTAGTCAAGTAGAGGCATACTAGTGACACTAAGTTTGTCTATGTATTCACACATGTATTATGTTTCCGGTTAATACAATTCTAGCATGAATAATAAACATTTATCATGATATAAGGAAATAAATAATAACTTTATTATTGCCTCTAGGGCATATTTCCTTCAGTCTCCCACTTGCACTAGAGTCAATAATCTAGATTACACAGTAATGATTCTAACACCCATGGAGTCTTGGTGATGATCATGTTTTGCTCGTGGAAGAGGCATAGTCAATGGGTCTGCAACATTCAGATCCGTATGTATCTTGCAAATCTCTATGTCTCCCACCTGGACTAGATTCCGGATGGAATTGAAGCGTCTCTTGATGTGCTTGGTTCTCTTGTGAAATCTGGATTCCTTTGCCAAGGCAATTGCACCAGTATTGTCACAAAAGATTTTCATTGGACCCGATGCACTAGGTATGACACCTAGATCGGATATGAACTCCTTCATTCAGACTCCTTCATTTGCTGCTTCCGAAGCAGCTATGTACTCTGCTTCACATGTAGATCCCGCTACGACGCTTTGTTTAGAACTGCACCAACTGACAGCTCCACCGTTTAATGTAAACACGTATCCGGTCTGCGATTTAGAATCGTCCGGATCAGTGTCAAAGCTTGCATCAACGTAACCTTTTACGATGAGCTCTTTGTCACCTCCATATATGAGAAACATATCCTTAGTCCTTTTCAGGTATTTCAGGATGTTCTTGACCGCTGTCCAGTGATCCACTCCTGGATTACTTTGGTACCTCCCTGCTAAGCTTATAGCAAGGCACACATCAGGTTTGGTACACAACATTGCATACATGATAGAGCCTATGGCTGAAGCATAGGGAACATCTTTCATTTTCTCTCTATCTTCTGCAGTGGTCGGGCATTGAGTCTGACTCAACTTCACACCTTGTAACACAGGCAAGAACCCTTTCTTTGCTTGATCCATTTTGAACTTTTTCAAAATCTTGTCAAGGTATGTGCTTTGTGAAAGTCCAATTAGGCGTCTTGATCTATCTCTATAGATCTCTATGCCTAATATGTAAGCAGCTTCACCGAGGTCTTTCATTGAAAAACTCTTATTCAAGTATCCCTTTATGCTATCCAGAAATTCTATATCATTTCCAATCAGTAATATGTCATCCACATATAATATTAGAAATGCTACAGAGCTCCCGCTCACTTTCTTGTAAATACAGGCTTCTCCGAAAGTCTGTATAAAACCAAATGCTTTGATCACACTATCAAAACGTTTATTCCAACTCCGAGAGGCTTGCACCAGTCCATAAATGGATCGCTGGAGCTTGCACACTTTGTTAGCTCCCTTTGGATTGACAAAACCTTCCGGTTGCATCATATACAACTCTTCTTCCAGAAATCCATTCAGGAATGCAGTTTTGACATCCATCTGCCAAATTTCATAATCATAAAATGTGGCAATTGCTAACATGATTCGGACAGACTTAAGCATCGCTACGGGTGAGAAGGTCTCATCGTAGTCAACCCCTTGAACTTGTCGAAAACCTTTTGCGACAAGTCGAGCATTGTAGACAGTAATATTACCGTCAGCGTCAGTCTTCTTCTTGAAGATCCATTTATTCTCAATTGCTTGCCGATCATCGGGCAAGTCAACCAAAGTCCATACTTTGTTCTCATACATGGATCCCATCTCAGATTTCATGGCTTCAAGCCATTTTGTGGAATCTGGGCTCACCATCGCTTCTTCATAGTTCGTAGGTTCATCATGATCTAGTAGCATGACTTCCAGAACTGGATTACCGTACCACTCTGGCGCGGATCTCACTATGGTTGATCTACGAGGTTCAGTAGTATCTTGTCCTGAAGTTTCATGATCATTATCATTAACTTCCTCACTTGTTGGTGTAGGTGTCGCAGAAACAGTTTTCTGTGATGTGCTACTTTCCAATAAGGGAGCAGGTACAGTTACCTTGTCAAGTTCTACTTTCCTCCCACTCACTTCTTTCGAGAGAAACTCCTTCTCGAGAAAGTTTCCGAATTTAGCAACAAAAGTCTTGCCTTCGGATCTGTGATAGAAGGTGTATCCAATAGTTTCCTTTGGATATCCTATGAAGACACATTTCTCCGATTTAGGTTCGAGCTTATCAGGTTGAAGCTTTTTCACATAAGCATCGCAGCCCCAAACTTTCAGAAACGACAACTTTGGTTTCTTGCCAAACCACAGTTCATAAGGCGTCGTCTTAACGGATTTTGATGGTGCCCTATTTAACGTGAATGCGGCCGTCTCTAGAGCGTATCCCCAAAACGATAGCAGTAAATCAGTAAGAGACATCATAGATCGCACCATATCAAGTAAAGTACGATTACGACGTTCGGACACACCATTACGCTGTGGTGTTCCGGGTGGCGTGAGTTGCGAAACTATTCCACAATTTTTCAAATGTACACCAAACTCGTAACTCAAATATTCTCCTCCACGATCAGATCGTAGAAACTTTATTTTCTTGTCACGATGATTTTCAACTTCACTCTGAAATTCTTTGAACTTTTCAAATGTTTCAGACTTATGTTTCATTAAGTAGATATACCCATATCTGCTTAAGTCATCTGTGAAGGTGAGAAAATAACGATATCCGCCACGAGCCTCAATATTCATCGGACCACATACATCTGTATGTATGATTTCCAACAAATCTGTTGCTCTCTCCATAGTACCGGAGAACAGTGTTTTAGTCATCTTGCCCATGAGGCACGGTTCGCAAGTACCAAGTGATTCATAATCAAGTGGTTCCAAAAGTCCATCGGTATGGAGTTTCTTCATGCGCTTTACACCGATATGACCTAAACGGCAGTGCCACAAATAAGTTGCACTATCATTATCAACTCTGCATCTTTTGGCTTCAACATTATGAATATGTGTATCACTACTATCAAGATTCAACAAGAATAGACCACTCTTCAAGGGTGCATGACCATAAAAGATATTACTCATATAAATAGAACAACCATTATTCTCTGATTTAAATGAATAACCGTCTCGCATTAAACAAGATCCAGATATAATGTTCATGCTCAACGCTGGCACCAAATAACAATTATTTAGGTCTAATACTAATCCCGAAGGTAGATGTAGAGGTAGCGTGCCGACCGCGATCACATCGACTTTGGAACCGTTTCCCACGCGCATCGTCACCTCGTCCTTAGCTAATCTTCGCTTAATCCGTAGTCCCTATTTCGAGTTGCAAATATTAGCAACAGAACCTGTATCAAATACCCAGGTGCTACTGCGAGCATTAGTAAGGTACACATCAATAACATGTATATCACATATACCTTTGTTCACCTTGCCATCCTTCTTATCCGCCAAATACTTGGGGCAGTTCCGCTTCCAGTGACCAGTCTGCTTGCAGTAGAAGCACTCAGTTTCAGGCTTAGGTCCAGACTTGGGTTTCTTCTCTTGAGCAGCAACTTGCTTGCCGTTCTTCTTGAAGTTCCCCTTCTTCTTTCCTTTGCCCTTTTTCCTGAAACTAGTGGTCTTGTTGACTATCAACACTTGATGCTCCTTCTTGATTTCTACCTCCGCAGCTTTCAGCATTGCGAAGAGCTCGGGAATAGTCTTATTCATCCCTTGCATATTATAGTTCATCACGAAGCTCTTGTAGCTTGGTGGCAGTGATTGGAGAATTCTGTCAATGACGCAATCGTCTGGAAGATTAACTCCCAATTGAATCAAGTGATTATTATACACAGACATTTTGAGTATATGCTCACTGACAGAACTGTTCTCCTCCATCTTGCAGCTATAGAACTTATTGGAGACTTCATATCTCTCAATCCGGGCATTTGCTTGAAATATTAACTTCAACTCCTGGAACATCTCATATGCTCCATGACGTTCAAAACGTCGTTGAAGTCCCGATTCTAAGCCGTAAAGCATGGCACACTGGTCATCAGCTTTGCTCTACCAGACGTTCATACCATCTGGTGTTGCTCCAGCAGCAGGCCTGGCACCCAGCCGTGCTTCCAGGACATAATTCTTCTGTGCAGCAATGAGGATAATCCTCAAGTTACAGACCCAGTCCGTGTAATTGCTACCATCATCTTTCAACTTTGCTTTCTCAAGGAACGCATTAAAATTCAACGGAACAACAGCACGAGCCATCTATCTACAATCAAACATAAATAAGCAAGATACTATCAGGTACTAAGTTCATGATAAATTTAAGTTCAAATAATCAAATTATTTAAGAACTCCCACTTAGATAGACATCCCTCTAATCCTCTAAGTGATCACGTGATCCAAATCAACTAAACCATGTCCAATCATCACGTGAGATGAAGTAGTTTCATTGGTGAACATCACTATGTTGATCATATCTACTATATGATTCACGCTCGACCTTTCGGTCTCCGTGTTCCGAGGCCATATCTGTATATGCTTGGATCGTCAAGTATAACCTGAGTATTCCGCGTGTGCAACTGTTTTGCACCCGTTGTATTTGAACGTAGAGCCTATCACACCCGATCATCACGTGGTGTCTCAGCACGAAGAACTTTCGCAATGGTGCATACTTAGGGAGAACACTTCTTGATAATTAGTGAGAGATCATCTTATAATGCTACCATCAATCAAAGCAAGATAAGATGCATAAAAGATAAACATCACATGCAATCAATATAAGTGATATGATATGGCCATCATCATCTTGTGCCTGTGATTTCCATCTCCGAAGCACCGTCATGATCACCATCGTCACCGGCGCGACACCTTGATCTTCAACGTAGCATCATTGTCGTCTCGCCAATCTTATGCTTCCACGACTATCGCTACCTCTTAGTGATAAAGTAAAGCATTACATCGCGATTGCATTGCATACAATAAAGCGACAACCATATGGCTCCTGCCGGTTGCCGATAACTCGGTTACAAAACATGATCATCTCATACAATAAAATTTAGCATCATGTCTTGACCATATCACATCACAACATGCCCTGCAAAAACAAGTTAGACGTCCTCTACTTTGTTGTTGCAAGTTTTACATGGCTGCTACGGGCTTAAGCAAGAACCAATCTCACCTACGCATCAAAACCACAACGATAGTTTGTCAAGTTGATGTCGTTTTAACCTTCGCAAGGACCGGGCATAGCCACACTTGGTTCAACTAAAGTTGGAGAAACAGTCACCCGCAAGCCACCTTTGTGCAAAGCACGTCGGGAGAACCGGTCTCGCGTAGGCGTACGCGTAATGTCGGTCCGGGCCGCTTCATCCAACAATACCGCCAAACCAAAGTATGACATGATGGTAGGCAGTATGACTTATATCGCCCATAACTCACTTGTGTTCTACTCGTGCAAATAACATCAAACCATAAAACCTAGGCTCGGATGCCACTATTGGGGAACGTAGTAATTTCAAAATTTTCCTACGCACACACAAGATCATGGTGATGCATAGCAACGAGAGGGGAGAGTGTTGTCTACGTACCCTCGTAGATCGCAACGGAAGCGTTGACGCAACGTAGAGGAAGTAGTCGTACGTCTTCCCGATCCGACCGATCCAAGCACCGTTACTCCGGCACCTCCGAGTTCTTAGCACACGTACAGCTCGATGACGCTCCCCGGGCTCAGATCCAGCAAAGCTTTGGGGATGAGTTCCGTCAGCACAACGGCGTGGTGACGATGATGATGTTCTAACGACGCAGGGCTTCGCCTAAGCACTACAACGATATGATCGAGGTGGAATATGGTGGCAGGGGGCACCGCACACGGCTAAGGAACGATCACGTGGATCAACTTGTGTGTCCTAGGGTGCCCCCTTGCCTCCGTATAAAGGATCCACGGGGGGGTGCGGCCGGCCCTATGGAGGCGCGCAGGAGGAGTCCTACTCCTACCGGGAGTAGGACTCCCCTCCCGTTCCTTGTCCAACTAGGAGAGGTGGAGTGAGAGAAGGAAAGGGGGGGGGGCGCCGCCCCTCCCTCCTTGTCCAATTCGGACTAGGGGGAGAGGGGGCACGCAGCCTGCCCTGGCAGCCCCTTCCTCTTCTCCACATTAGGCCCATGAGGCCCATTAACCCCCCGGGGGGTTCCGGTAACCCCCCGGTGCTCCGGTTTTATCCGAAACTTCCCCGGAACGCTTCCGGTGTCCGAATATAGTCATCCAATATATCAATCTTTACGTCTCGACCATTTCGAGACTCCTCGTCATGTCCGTGATCACATCCGGGACTCCGAACTAACTTCGGTACATCAAAATGCATAAACTCATAATAACTTTCATCGTAACGTTAAGCGTGCGAACCCTATGGTTCGAGAATAATGTAGACATGACTGAGACACATCTCCGGTCAATAACTAATAGCGGGACCTGGATGCCCATATTGGCTCCTACATATTCTACAAAGATCTTTATCGGTCAGACCGCATAACAACATACGTTGTTCCCTTTGTCATCGGTATGTTACTTGCCCGAGATTCGATCGTCGGTATCCAATACCTAGTTCAATCTCGTTACCGGCAAGTCTATTTACTCGTTCCGTAATACATCATCTCGCAACTAACTCATTAGTTGCAATGCTTGCAAGGCTTATGTGATGTGCATTACCGAGAGGGCCTAGAGATACCTCTCCGACAATCGGAGTGACAAATCCTATTCTCGAAATACGCCAACCCAACATCTACCTTTGGAGACACCTGTAGAGCTCCTTTATAATCACCCAGTTACGTTGTGACGTTTGGTAGCACACAAAGTGTTCCTCTGGCAAACGGGAGTTGCATAATCTCATAGTCATAGGAACATGTATAAGTCATGAAGAAAGCAATAGCAACATACTAAACGATCGGGTGCTAAGCTAATGGAATGGGTCATGTCAATCAGATCATTCACCTAATGATGTGATCCCGTTAATCAAATAACAACTCTTTGTTTATGGTTAGGAAACATAACCATCTTTGATTAACGAGCTAGTCAAGTAGAGGCATACTAGTGACACTAAGTTTGTCTATGTATTCACACATGTATTATGTTTCCGGTTAATACAATTCTAGCATGAATAATAAACATTTATCATGATATAAGGAAATAAATAATAACTTTATTATTGCCTCTAGGGCATATTTCCTTCAATATGGTCTGATGGCAACAGGACCAGCTCCAGGAATGAGATGAATTGTATGATCATACTTCCTTCTAGGTGGTAAACCGGTAGGGGCTGCAAAAAGTAGAGCAAATTTCTCAATAAGCTCTTGAATTTCCCGAGGTAATTCAGACAGAACCATTTCTTCAGTTACTAGCAAAGCTGACATTTCCATTACTGCACACAACTGAGGGCTAGCATCTGCACCAAGCAATGTAACTAGAGCATGGTCTTTCTGGAAGGAAATCCAATGTTCAGCCCAATCCACTTGCATTGGGCTATGAGCAACAAGCCAATCCATGCCCAATATGCCATCATAAGTCCCCAAGGGAAAAACCTTAAACTAACTAGTGAAATTATAACCAGCACAAGACCACTGCCCTGTTTTTAACTGACGAGAGCAAGGAATAAGTTTACCATCAGCCACTCTGACCATGGAGACTAGCATGTCAGAAACACCTGATAAGGAAGCAGCTACAACTGCATCAATAAAAGTATGACTACTACCAGAATCCACTAAAAAATATAGTGTGCGTCCTTGCAACTGAATTCTGAGCTTCATAGTGGACACAGCAGGAACAGTAGGATCACCAATAGCAGATGCAGATAATGTCATAGCATTAACTTCATTAACCATGTCTTCCTCTGAATTACTGAATTCATCAGGCCAACACTGTACACATTCCAACATCTCTTGAACCACATGTAACTGAATTTCCTACTTACATTTATGATCTCGAGCCCAACGCTCACCACAGACAAAACACAATCCCTTAGACCTTCTGAATGCACGCAAAGCTGACAATCTGTCATCAGTTGCGGGCGATTTCACAGTGTCAGTTACCTTCTTCTCCTCCAAAACTTTACTTGAGCCTAAGCGACTCGTTCCAATCAACCCTGATGATGTTGAGCGAGAAACAAATGGTATGGGATGTGTCGATGAACTGGTTAATTCATCTGACAACAAAGCCAAAGCATATGCAGAGTCCAAATCAAGCGGCTGCTGAATGCCAACCAACATGCGCACTGCAGGTGTCAACCCTTCCATGAAACGAGTCACATAATGCACTGTATTGGGGTGATCCTCATAAGCAGTTAACTAATCAAGCAGTTCTGAAAATCGCTCAACATACTCTTCAACAGTGCTAGTCTGACGGATAGAAAATAACTGACGCAACAAATTTTGGTGCTTATTACGGCCAAAACGGGACATCAACAAACTACAAAACTCTGACCAAGATGCATTAGGTGCTCTACGCTGAATAGATTCCAACCAATGTGCGGCAGACCCATCAAACAAAGATGAAGCAAAAGAGACCCACTGATTCTGCGGTGTGTTCCAGAAACGGAAATAATCCTCACATCTAGTCTGCCATAACTTCGGATTGGACCCATCAAACCTAGGTAACTAAATCCGAGGGCCAAATCCAAGTGCCTCAACAAGGAACTGACGGAAATTCTCCTGAGGTGTACTGACGTGCCTAGGAAAATTGTGCTCTGAATGCATACCTCGAACCTGAGGGGGAACATACTTGGGAGCCGATCCATCAAACCCAGCCGTGGTACCTTGCACCGACTGCTTGCTAGCACACGGATCTCGCGGTGACGGAGGCGGTGTGGCCCCAATTTCTCCGCGGATCTCGTTGAGGTCGATGCTGAGGGCGAGCTTGACGTCGTTGATCCGCCCCGAAAGCTGATCCAACTTGGTGTCGAGCTTGGCAAGCACGGTCACCGTCGCCTCGTTTCGCTCGGAGGAGCTCTTGGCGATCGCGGTGGCGGTCGGCGAAGCGAGTGTGGTGGGGGTGGCGAGGGAATTCCAGGATGGGAGGCTCTGATACCAGATTGTTAGGCGATCTCTCTCTCTATTACTCCATTGATTCAGATCCGAGCTACAATTCGAGAGGAGGGAGGGGAATTGGGGAAGGAAGTATAGATACACACGCAAGCCTCGTGGCCAGCTAGCCGTTTGCCACCCCCCCCCCCTCTACACACACACACTACAACCTCTTTAAGTAGTGAGTCCACTAGGCCCATTCCGGCCCAGCGAGCCGAACGGGCAGACGACGCTCCCTTCTGGGCCGGCCCGTCACTTGAATCAGCTTCTCGCGCTCATCTGATGCGCTCCTGCTGGCCTGATCGCTGACAGGGCAGCGAGACGGATTCGTAGATGACGACAGCGTGGGCGACAGGTTCGCCGGCTTCGGGTCCTCCTCCTGGGACGCAGCGTCAGACGAAGACGATTCTTCCTCCACCTACGACGGCAATGGCTCCACCGGCGTCTCAGCGAAGCAGAGTGGGTACCTGAATTTTTAGTACAGGGAATGGGACTCGCCCTACGAGAGGGTGCCGCTGGCTCACAAGGTTCATCCATGGCCATCTATGCTCGCCGGTCTGCCGGAGTTGGCCAGTGATTCTGATTTTTAAACGATGCTGAGCAGGTGGCGGAGCTGGCTCAGGATTACCCATGCCTCATGTCACTTAGCAGCGGGGAGCTCTCGCCGTCCAGCTGGATGTTCGTGGCATGGTACTTAATTAACTAACCCACTTGGATTTCCGACATCACTCCACTGTTCTTTACTTATTTGCTGGTCCGTCAAGACATTATTTGTTAGGGTTATCTTGCTGATGTATGATGAACTTTAATTAATCAACATTGACTTTTCCATGATCATTAGGTACCCAATCTATCACATCCCTGCTCATGTCAACCTGAAGGGTACCTCTGCCTGCTTTCTCACCTATCATTCCATCTCATCAGTCTTCCAAGGTAAATATTTACCACCTACCAGGTACATTGGTTGTGATGAACAACAAATTTACCATGTTAGTGTAATAGGAAGAAAGTAATTTTCAGTCATTGCTGATGATAACAAGGGCCGGTGTTTCTTCACCCGCAGACAACATACATAGCGGGCTGGTACACGATGAGGGTGAGATCGTGGCGCTCTCGCCATTTGGGTTGGCAACCTACAGGATGCAAGGGGACCTGTGGAAGAGATCAGGGTCATCAGACCATAGGAGGTTGTCTGAGCTCCACTGGGCGGCGGCCTCCTGGTTGAAGCAAGTTGGTGCTCACCACCCCGACTTTACCTTCTTCAAATCTTCTCACCGTTGATAGCACGGCACCCGGTCGATTCCTCATGTGTTTCGATGGCATTGCACCGGGCTGTTGGAAATATGCCCTAGAGGCAATAATAAATTGGTTATTATTATATTTCCTTGTTCATGATAATCGTTTATTATCCATGCTAGAATTGTATTGATAGGAAACTCAGATACATGTGTGGATACATAGACAACACCATGTCCCTAGTAAGCCTCTAGTTGACTAGCTCGTTGATCAATAGATGGTTACGGTTTCCTGACCATGGACATTGGATGTCATTGATAACGGGATCACATCATTAGGAGAATGATGTGATGGACAAAGACCCAATCCTAAGCCTAGCACAAGATCATGTAGTTCGTATGCTAAAGCTTTTCTAATGTCAAGTATCATTTCCTTAGACCATGAGATTGTGCAACTCCCGGATACCGTAGGAGTGCTTTGGGTGTGCCAAACGTCACAACGTAACTGGGTGGCTATAAAGGTACACTACAGGTATCTCCGAAAGTGTCTGTTGGGTTGGCACGAATCGAGACTAGGATTTGTCACTCCGTGTAAATGGAGAGGTATCTCTGGGCCCACTCGATAGGACATCATCATAATGTGCACAATGTGATCAAGGAGTTTATCACAGGATGATGTGTTACGGAACGAGTAAAGAGACTTGCCGGTAACGAGATTGAACAAGGTATCGAGATACCGACGATCGAATCTCGGGCAAGTGTCGTACCGATAGACAAAGGGAATTGTATACGGGATTGATTAAGTCCTTGACATTGTGGTTCATCCGATGAGATCATCGTGGAACATGTGGGAGCCAACATGGGTATCCAGATCCCGCTGTTGGTTATTGACCGGAGAGTCATCTCGGTCATGTCTGCATGTCTCCCGAACCCGTAGGGTCTACACACTTAAGGTTCGGTGACGCTAGGGTTATAGAGATATTAGTATGTGGTAACCCGAAAGTTGTTCGGAGTCCCGGATGAGATCCCGGACGTCACGAGGAGTTCCGGAATGGTCAGGAGGTAAAGAATTATATATAGGAAGTGCTATTTCGGCCATCGGGACAAGTTTCGGGGTCACCGGTATTGTACCGGGACCACCGGAAGGGTCCCGGGGGTCCACCGGGTGGGGCCACCTGCCCCGGGGGGGGGGGCACATGGGCTGTAGGGGTGCGCCTTGGCCTATATGGGCCAAGGGTACCAGCCCCAAGAGGCCCATGCGCCAAGAGAAGAGGAAAAGGAAGAGTCCTAAAGGGGGAAGGCACCTCCGAGGTGCCTTGGGGAGGAGGGACTCCTCCCTGGCCGCACCCTTCCTTGGAGGAAGGGCCAAGGCTGCGCCCCCCCTCTCCCTTGGCCCTATATATAGTGGGGGAAGGGAGGGCAGCACCAACAGAAGCCCTGGCGCCTCCCTCTCCCTCCCATGACACATCTCCCTCCTCCCGCAGCGCTTGGCGAAGCCCTGTTGGAATCCCGCTACTTCCACCACCACGCCGTCGTGCTGTTGGATCTCCATCAACCTCTCCTTCCCCCTTGCTGGATCAAGAAGGAGGAGACGTTGCTGCTCCGTACGTGTGTTGAACGCGGAGGTGCCATCCGTTCGGCGCTAGGATCATCGGTGACTTGGATCACGACGAGTACGACTCCATCAACCCCGTTCTCTTGAACGCTTCCGCGTGTGATCTACAAGGGTATGTAGATCCACTCCCCCCTCGTTGCTAGATGACTCCATAGATAGATCTTGGTGACACGTAGGAAAATTTTGAATTTATGCTACGTTCCCCAACAGTGGCATCATGAGCTAGGTCTATGCGTAGTTTCTATGCACGAGTAGAACACAAAGTAGTTGTGGGCGTTGATTTTGTTCAATATGCTTGCCGTTACTAGTCTTATCTTGATTCGGCGGCATCGTGGGATGAAGCGGCTCGGACCAACCTTACACGTATGCTTACGTGAGACCGGTTCCACCGACTGACATGCACTAGTTGCATTAGGTGGCTGGCGGGTGTCTGTCTCTCCCACTTTAGTCGGATTGGATTCGATGAAAAGGGTCCTTATGAAGGGTAAATAGCAATTGGCATATCACGTTGTGGTTTTTGCGTAGGTAAGAAACGTTCTTGCTAGAAACCCATAGCAGCCACGTAAAACATGCAAACAACAATTAGAGGACGTCTAACTTGTTTTTGCAGGGTATGCTATGTGATGTGATATGGCCAAAAGGATGTGATGAATGATATATGTGATGTATGAGATTGATCATGTTCTTGTAATAGGAATCACGACTTGCATGTCGATGAGTATGACAACCGGCAGGAGCCATTGGAGTTGTCTTAATTTATTTATGACCTGCGTGTCAACATAAACGTCATGTAATTACTTTACTTTATTGCTAAACGTTAGCTGTAGTAGTAGAAGTAATAGATGACGTGACAACTTCATGGAGACACGATGATGGAGATCATGATGATGGAGATCATGGTGTCATGCCAGTGACAAGATGATCATGGAGCCCCAAGATGGAGATCAAAGGAGCTATATGATATTGGCCATATCATGTCACTATTATTTGATTGCATGTGATGTTTATCATGTTTATACATCTTATTTTCTTAGAATGACGGTAGTAAATAAGATGATCCCTCACTAAAATTTCAAGAAGGTGTTCCCCCTAACTGTGCACCGTCGCGACAGTTCGTTGTTTCGAAGCACCACGTGATGATCGGGTGTTAGATTCTTACGTTCACATACAACGGGTGTAAGACAGATTTACACACGCAAAACACTTAGGTTGACTTGACGAGCCTAGCATGTGTACAGACATGGCCTCGGAACACAGAAGACCGAAAGGTCGAGCATTAGTCGTATAGAAGATATGATCAACATGAAGATGTTCACCGATGTTGACTAGTCCGTCTCACGTGATGATCGGACACGGCCTAGTTGACTCGGATCATGTAATCACTTAGATGACTAGAGGGATGTCTATCTGAGTGGGAGTTCATAAGATGAACTTAATTATCTTGAACATAGTCAGAAGGTCTTCGCAAATTATGTCGTAGCAGATGCTTCAGTTCTACTGTTTAGATATGTTCCTAGAGAAAATTTCGTTGAAAGTTGAGAGTAGTAATTATGCGGACTAGGTCCGTAGACTGAGGATTGTCCTCATTGCTTCATAGAAGGCTTATGTCCTTAATGCACCGCTCAGTGTGCTGAACCTCGAACGTTGTCTATGGATGTTGCGAACATCTGACATACACATTTTGATAACTACGTGATAGTTCAGTTAAACCGGTTTAGAGTTGAGGCATCGAAGACGTTTTGAAACGTCACGAAACATATGAGATGTTTCGAGGGCTGAAATTGGGATTTCAGGCTCGTGCCCACGTCAAGAGGTATAAGACCTCCGACGATTTTCTTAGCCTGCAAACTAAGGAGAAAAGCTCAATTGTTGTGCTTGTGCTCAGATTGTCTGAGTACAACAATCGCTTGAATCGAATGGGAGTTGATCTTCCGGATGAGATAGTGATGTTTCTCCGAAGTCATTACCACCAAGCTGCTAGAGCTTCGTGATGAACTATGATATATCAGGGACATATATGATGATCCTTGAGATATTCGCGATGTTTGACACCGCGAAAGTAGAAATCAAGAAGGAGCATCAATTGTTGATGGTTGGTGAAACCACTAGTTTCAAGAAGGGCAAGGGAACAAAGGGATACTTCATGAAACGGCAATTCAGTTGCTGCTCTAGTGAAGAAACCCAAGGTTGAACCCAAACCCGAGACTGAGTGCTTTTGTAATAAGGGGAACAGCCACTGGAGCAGAATTACCCTAGATACTTGGTAGATAAGAAGGCTGGCAAGGTCGATCGAAGTATATTGGATATACATTGTGTTAATGTGTACTTTACTAGTACTCCTAGTAGCACCAGGGTATTAGATACCGCTTCAGTTGCTAAGTGTTAGTAACTCGAAATAAAAGCTACGGAATAAACGGAGACTAGCTAAAGGTGAGATGACGATATGTGTTGGAAGTATTTCCAAGGTTGATCAAATATCGTACGCTCCCTCTACCATCGAGATTGGTATTAAAACCTAAATAATTGTTATTTGGTGTTTGCGTTGAGCATAGACATGAGTGGATTATGTCTATCGCAATACGGTTATTCATTTAAGGAGAATAATGGTTACTCTGTTTATTTGAATAATACCTTCAATGGTCTTGCACCTAAAATGAATGGTTCATTGAATCTCGATCGTAGTGATACACATGTTCATGCCAAAAGATATAAGATAGTAATGATAGTACCACCTACTTGTGGCACTGCCACTTAAGTCATATCGGTATAAAACGCATGACGAAGCTCCATGTTGATGGATCTTTGGGCTCACTCGTTTTTGAAAGGTTTGAGACATGCGAACCATGTCTATTGGTGTATATGCATGAAGAAACTCCATGCAAATGGACCGTTTGGACTCACTTGATTTTGAATCACTTGAGACATACAAATCATACCACATGGGCAAGATGACTGAAAGCCTCGTTTTTCAGTAAAATGGAACTAGAAAGCAACTTGTTGGAAGTAATACATTTTGATATGTGCAGTCCAATGAGTGCTGAGGCATGTAGTGGATATCGTTATGTTCTTACTTCACAGATGATTTGAGTAGATGTTGAGTATATTTACTTGATGAATCACGAGTCTGAATTATTGAAAGGTTCAAGTAATTTCAGTGTGAAGTTGAAAGATCGTCGTGACAAGAGGATAAAAGATCTATGATATGATCATAGAGATGAATATCTGAATTACGAGTTTGGCACAGAATTAAGACATTGTGGAAATTGTTTCACAACTAATACAGCCTGGAACACCATAGTGTGATGGTGTGTCCGAACATCATAACTGCACCCTATTGGATATGATGCATACCATGATGTCTCTTATCGAATTACCACGATAGTTTATGGGTTAGGCATTAGAAACAACCACATTCACTTTAAATAGGGCACCACGTAATTCCGATGAGATGACACCGTATGAACTATGGTTTAGAAAAACCTAAGCTGGCATTTCTTAAAAGTTTGGGGTTGCGACGCTTATGTGAAAAAGTTTCAGGCTGATAAGCTCGAACCCAAAGCGGATAAATGCATCTTCATAGGACACCCAAAACAGTTGGGTATACCTCATGTCTCAGATCCGAAAGCAATAAGGGATTGTTTCTAGAATCGGGTCCTTTCTCGAGGAAAAGTTTCTCTCGAAAGAATTGAGTGGGAGGATGGTGGAGACTTGATGAGGTTATTTAACCGTCTCTTCAACTAGTGTGTAGCAGGGCACAGGAAGTTGTTCCTATGGCACCTACATCAATTGAAGTGGAAGCTTATGATAGTGATCATGAAACTTCAGATCAAGTCACTACCAAACCTCGTGGGATGACAAGGATGCGTACTACTTCAGAGTGGTACGTAATCCTGTCTTGGAAGTCATGTTGCTAGACAACAATGAACCTGCGAGCTATGGAGAAGCGATGGTGGGCCCGGATTCCGATAAATGGCTCGAGGCCATAAAATCCGAGAAAGGATCCATGTATGAAAACAAAGTGTAGACTTTGGCAGAACAACTCGATGGTCGTAAGGCTGTTGAGTGCAGATGGATTTTAAAAGGAAGATGGACAATGATGGTAGGTATCACCATTAAGAAATCTCGACTTGTCGTTAAGATGTTTTCCTACAAGTTCAAGGAGTTGACTGCGATGAGACTTTCTCACTCGTAGCGATGCTAATAGTTTGTTGGAATTATATTAGCAATTACTACATTATTTATGAAATCTTGCAGATAGGATGTCAAAGCATTGTTTCCTCGATGATTTTTCTTGAGGAAAGGTTGTATGTGATACAACCGGAAGGTTTTGTCAATCCTGAAAGATGCTAATAAGTATGCAAAGCTCCAGAAATCCTTCTGAGGACTGGAGTAAGCATCTCGGAGTTGGAATGTATGCTTTGATGAGATGATCAAGGATTTTGGGTTTATACAAAGTTTATGAGAAACTTGTATTTCCAAAGAAGTGAGTGGGAGCACTATAGAATTTCTGATGAATATATGTTGTTGACATATTGTTGATCAGAAATGATGTAGAATTTCTGGAAAGCATATAGGGTTATTTGGAAAGTGTTTTTCAATGGAAAGCCTGGATTAAGCTACTTGAACATTGAGCATCAAGATCTATAAGGATAGATCAAAACGCTTAATAGTACTTTCAAATGAGCACATACCTTGACATGATGTTAAAGGTGTTCAAGTTGGATCAGTCAAAGAAGGAGTTCTTCCCTGAGTTGTAAGGTATGAAGTTAAGACTTAAAGCTCGACCACGGCAGAATAGAGAGAAAGGACGAAGGTCGTCCCCTATGCTTAAGACGTAGGCTCTACAGTATGCTATGCTGTGTACCGCACCTGAAGTGTGCCTTGCCATGAGTCAGTCAAGGGGTACAAGAGTGATCCAAGAATGGATCACAGGACAGCGGTCAAAGTTATCCTTAGTAACTAGTGGACTAAGGAATTTTCTCGATTATGGAGGTGGTAAAAGAGTTCGTCGTAAAGGGTTACGTCGATGCAAGCTTAACACCTATCCGGATAGCTCTGAGTAGAGATACCGGATACGTATAATGGAGCAACAATTTAGAATAGCTCCAAGTAGAACAGTTATTTGGAATAGCTCCAAATAGAACGTGGTAGCTACATCTAGGAGATGACATAGAGATTTGTAAAGCACACACGGATCTGAAAGGTTCAGACCCGTTGACTAAAACCTCTCTCACAAGCAACATGATCAAACCCAGAACACATTGAGTGTTAATCACATAGTGATGTGAACTAGATTATTGACTCTAGTAAACTCTTTGGATGTTGGTCACATGGCGATGTGACCTGTGAATGTTAATCACATGGCGATGTGAACTAGATTATTGACTGTAGTGCAAGTGGGAGACTGTTGGAAATATGCCCTAGAGGTAATAATAAATTGGTTATTTATATTTCCTTGTTCATGATAATCGTTTATTATCCATGCTAGAATTGTATTGATAGGAAACTCAGATACATGTGTGGATACATAGACAACACCATGTCCCTAGTAAGCCTCTAGTTGACTACCTCGTTGATCAATAGATGGTTACGGTTTCCTCACCATGGACATTGGATGTCATTGATAACGGGATCACATCATTAGGAGAATGATGTGATGGACAAAGACCCAATCCTAAGCCTAGCACAAGATCATGTAGTTCGTATGCTAAAGCTTTTCTAATGTCAAGTATCATTTCCTTAGACCATGAGATTGTGCAACTCCCGGATACCGTATGAGTGCTTTGGGTGTGCCAAACGTCACAACGTAACTGGGTGGCTATAAAGGTACACTACAGGTATCTCCGAAAGTGTCTGTTGGGTTGGCACGAATCGAGACTAGGATTTGTCACTCCGTGTAAACGGAGAGGTATCTCTGGGCCCACTCGGTAGGACATCATCATAATGTGCACAATGTGATCAAGGAGTTTATCACGGGATGATGTGTTACAGAACGAGTAAAGAGACTTGCCGGTAACGAGATTGAACAAGGTATCGAGATACCGACGATCGAATCTCGGGCAAGTGTCGTACCGATAGACAAAGGGAATTGTATACGGGATTGATTAAGTCCTTGACATCGTGGTTCATCCGATGAGATCATCGTGGAACATGTGGGAGCCAACATGGGTATCCAGATCCCGCTGTTGGTTATTGACCGGAGAGTCATCTCGGTCATGTCTGCATGTCTCCCGAACCCGTAGGGTCTACACACTTAAGGTTCGGTGACGGGTTATAGAGATATTAGTATGCGGTAACCCGAAAGTTGTTCGGAGTCCCAGATGAGATCCCGGACGTCACGAGGAGTTCTGGAATGGTCCGGAGGTAAAGAATTATATATAGAAAGTGCTATTTCGGCCATCGGGACAAGTTTCGGGGTCACCGGTATTGTACCGAGACCACCGGAAGGGTCCCGGGGGTCCACCGGGTGGGGCCACCTGCCCCGGGGGGCCACATGGGCTGTAGGGGATGCGCCTTGGCCTATATGGGCCAAGGGCACCAGCCCCAAGAGGCCCATGTTCCAAGAGAAGAGGAAAAGGAAGAGTCCTAAAGGGGGAAGGCACCTCCGAGGTGCCTTGGGGAGGAGGGACTCCTCCCTGGCCGCACCCTTCCTTGGAGGAAGGGCCAAGGCTGCGCCCCCCTCTCCCTTGGCCCTATATATAGTGGGGGAAGGGAGGGCAGCACCAACAGAAGCCCTGGCGCCTCCCTCTCCCTCCCATGACACATCTCCCTCCTCCCGCAGCGCTTGGCGAAGCCCTGTTGGAATCCCGCTACTTCCACCACCACGCCGTCGTGCTGTTGGATCTCCATCAACCTCTCCTTCCCCCTTGCTGGATCAAGAAGGAGGAGACGTCGCTGCTCCGTACGTGTGTTGAACGCGGAGGTGCCGTCCGTTCGGCGCTAGGATCATCGGTGATTTGGATCACGACGAGTACGACTCCATCAACCCCGTTCTCTTGAACGCTTCCGCGCGCGATCTACGAGGGTATGTAGATCCACTCCTCCCTCGTTGCTAGATGACTCCATAGATAGATCTTGGTGACACGTAGGAAAATTTTGAATTTATGCTACGTTCCCCAACACGGGCAATGTGAAGATATGACACCAAAAACTTAATGTAGGATTTGATAGAACAACACGCACTGGATTTTTCTTCTTTCTGAACTTGCAAGAAGATTCAATAACTTGTTGCATCGACCTTGTGGATTGGATTAAGTGTCAGACAGCATGCTCTGTTTTTTCCTCATCGACAGGCATGTTATAGCTGCAAAACAACATTTTCATATAATTGCAGCTCGTGAAATGTGACCTCAATGCCTATAGTTTAACAATCCACCTAGTATTACCTGCTGGGCTTTGACTGTATTCACTGTCTTAACGACACTCAGCAACCTTGTACATATATAGCATGTAAGTACATTTTTTATTCAGTTTGCCTCCTGTTTGGATCACAAAGATTGAGGAGCAATGCATCATCTTTGATGATATAGTCATGCGTTGTATTGGATTGAGTGTTATTTTCCGTTGGATTTCGCATATGCAAAGGTCATGACAAGATATCCATACCTCTGTACCGATACAGGAAGCACCACCTAGGTGGGAAGTGGGATACTTAGTAGGCTTTTCCCTTCTCTTAGGAGGCAATGGCCAGCCGCCATACGCGATGATGTCATCCAATTGCCCTGGATTCCGGAAGACGACACCGCACGATGTTGCCGACCCTGCCGGGGAACTGAGCCAGTTGGTTCTTTAGTGGGTTCTGTAAGAAAAATGATGCTCTTTGGGAAGACTTACCAAGAGACCATTAGGCCCTCCATCATGTATCCTCTTGGGAAGACATACCAAGAGACCACTAGTGGCATGGCAGAGCATGTGACACCATTCTACAGGTGTGGCCAGCCGGCAAGACCAAAATAAGTACTCCCTTCATTACATATTTTTTGTGGTGGTTTTAGTTCAAATTAATTATGGAATTTGAACTAAAACCACGACAAGAATTATGGAACGGGGGAGTGATTTCTTTGCAAGCAGTATAGAGGAATTTATACTCAAAATAATTGTTAAAAGGATCAATTCATAACAGAAAATAACATAGCTCCTTCTATTAGGCCAGATGAATTGCATATATCATCACAAAGCAATTACACTGATGATTGTTTACATTGTTACAAGCACAATAAAACTTACACGGAAATGTCACAGCACAACAAAACACATAAACATATTATTAAAGTTTCTCAACAAAAACACAATTCTAATGGTAGTATATCTGATAGAAATCTCGAGCTGATAATGCGGAAAAAATCACAATTGGAAAATATGGTACTGATCGATACACATAATATGTCCTCTTTTACTACCTATATTCGGTCCCTCTTCAAGTTAGTGGTGTCGGCGGTTGTACCAATGGTTCCACTTTTCGACTATGGTAGTTTATTGTGGCCAAAGAAAATACAACTATTATGGGCCACAATTGAATTAGAACATTGGCCACAATAAATAATACTGACACTCCAAATGTCCAGACTATCCCATTTCTCCTGCAGAGGGGTGCTACCATGGCAATATTATTGCTTGCCAATTCCCAATTTTGATAGAGCAATATGAGAGAACTCAAGATACATAATCCAATGGCAGTCTTATGAGCAAGTGGAGCTAGTATGGTATAGGTAGCCAGTGCAAAGGCAGCAACCAAGCTTGTAACTGAAACCGACATGAGGTAGTAGGCAATGTGTAAGTGCTCTATCCGGCTCCGAGGATGTCGTATTCGTGATCCAGAAGACATGAGAGAAATTGTTGCCATAGTGGAGCAAATGAACGCAAGTCCGTTGGCCAGGGTGAATGCATCAAAACCATACCTTCCAGCGAGTGTTGGTGTGCCTCCATTAGTGTGATCATCAGCTCTATAACCTCCAGGCATGGCAAAAGCTGCACCAAATGTCACGGTTGCGATAAGGACCGACCCAATACATAGACTTTGTGTCGCGTCTTTCACTTTCTCCATTTCATCTATTTCACCCTGCTTTTTTTGGACAATATTGTTTTTCTCAAGGTAATCCTGGTGACGGATACCCCTTTTAGCACCAGCATATTGAAGTAAGGAGAGTATTCTTGCTTCACTGTGCTGCAAAATCAACATAAGTAGAAGTTAGACCGCACAAATCTCAGTTGTTTATGCTCACCTACAAGCTTCTGCTTAAAACTAAAATGACAGTGTACATTACCAGTGATTACCATGTAAGCATGCAGCCCTTTAGGAATATTTTGATACGCTACTAGATCACTGATGGCGCGCGTTGCTGCGCCCGTCTATTTTGGCTATTAGTTGGTTAGGGATATAGCGTGATTTGTGGATTTGCAAGCATTGATTTGAAATATTACGCTTTTCTATAGCTTGTGTTTTCTTTATTTTTGAAAATAATGGTTTGTAACTAAAGGGAGGAATCTGGTTGTTCCTATAGCTCTTAGTATTTAACCAACCTTCATTTCGGGCAACATTACAACTTCCATGGAACGTACTTACATATAAATTTTTGCAGTGCCCTAAGCCAACCTATCCATGGTAAAAAAAAATGATGGCTATGCACAATTTGGTTCAAGAATACAACCTTGTATGCAGTTGCATACCAACATGGAATTAAACATAATATAGCGGCAACATCACAGTAAATACTTGGAAAATAGATTGTATTGAAGCATACAACGAACTGGAGAAGTTGCAGACCTCAAATGGGCACCAGAAACACAGCACCAAAATATATAATTATGGATACATCAGATGGGACACAGGGTAGGAGAAGTATAATCATATAGTTTCAAAGAAGATCAAGAATATTGATTATTACATCAAAAGGAAGACACAATACATACTTACATATCATATTGTCCCATGATAAACAAAATAATAATATCTTCTAACATAAGAATGTAAATTGGACAAAAATAGTTTCTTTATACAAATTCCAATTGCACTACAATATTTTTCCATTGGGGCTTAAAAAAATTTATGCCATTTTTACATGGAATAGGAGGAACTAACTGAACTGAGCAAGAAAAGGCAACAAAAACACAAATCAGCATTCTCTCATTCTCTGAATACATTATCTTTCTGTAGTAAATGTATCTTGTGAGATCATCATTGTTTCAGCCCGTATATTGACTTCATATATTAGTAAATGTATCTTGTGAAAAGGCAACCTCATATATTACCTTGCTCAGAATAGTCAAGTGCCTAACTAATCCAACTTAATCCTGACAGTACATCAACATGACATTATTGACTTCAGAAGCTATGGAGTCAGATTGATTGCATGACTCGAGTCACAGTGCAGCAGGCTGGGGTGAAGGTGTGCATACTACCACTGAACACCGGTGAGTAGAGGATGGGAGAATACACAATTTTTGATGCCTTATGGGTGAATTCCTCCACTCGTCGCACACTTACAAGCCGCTGCAAAACATCTGTGAGTGTAAGACGTCTCTTTCTGATCAACTACATGATAAATACCACTTGCATGAGTGATTTCATCTAGAGTATAGTGCCTAATTATTTGAAACGAAGTACTATTTTTTTTAATCCTACATAGACCTGGAGCATCTTTCTGAAACACCAAGGAACATACACATTTCCACCAGTAGCAGCAGTAGCTCGTTTGCAAAGTTCACTCCAATGCTAGGATACCAAAAAGCTAGTACATCCCCATAGCCAAAGAACATAAGCAACGAAAACTGGCATCAGATGTCAAGCAGCTCGTGATGGGAATAAATTTGTACAGTATATGTCCCTTTCTTCACTCAAATATCACTGACTTGCAATAATTAGGAAACAATAGTGGTAATGAAAAGTAGAATATATTGTAACGCTCTAGAAATACTCCCTCCGCTCTAAAATAGATGACTCAACTTTGTACTAATTTTATACTAAAGGTAATACAAAATTGAGTCATCTATTTTGAAACGGAGGAGTAGGATTTAACTCTAGGGTGCTCTTACCTGAGTGAATCCTTGTGGGGTGCTGAGAGTACAAGATGGTGGAACCAATGCTGCTCTGCACTGTCCACATGAATGATACCCGGTGCCGCCTCTACCAACAAGCGGTTTGTGCTGGTCTGCTCAAGCGATTCAAACATTTGACTCCAAAAGGGAATTGTTTCAGAAAGGTGCACCTTGGGAAATCTGCACACAGAATTGAACAGAGGAGATGTGTTGCAGAGGAGGGTATTCGCAGGCGAAGCTGCACTGTTTGTGAGTAGAAAGAACAATATCAACAAAATAAATTCTAAAATTGGATTTGATGGAGATCAGGGAAGAGGGGATGTAGAAAGGAACCATCAACCAAGGCTACAGGAGAATGGTTGCATAAGTGAGAGGAGCAGGGAAGGAACATCACGCGGTGGAGATTATATGGGCGTGCATAAATTAAAGGCAAAACATGAATCAACATATGTATAACTGATCAGGAATAATCTTTAGTTCAGCCCATTCATCAATTTCCATTAATCGGCCCTGATTAACACCTCAATGAATCAATGGCAAATGAAGTTCAATCGATAGCCGGATGTTCGCATCCCGGTCCACTTCCGAGTGGCGTCACCTGCCAGGACGCTGTTCGATCGACCGGCTAGGGGCCCTATGCCAGTCAGACCTGAAGCGCAGTGGCCATGAGGCGCCATCGGTTGCATCCGTCAATGCAGTCGCCATCACCCTACCATCTGCCGCCAGGCAACGGCTGCGTCCCTGTGAATGAAAGGGGCCGCGTACATTTTTTTAGGCTTGAAAGGACGGTTGAGTAGATGCATCTTTTTTTGGCTGGGTTGAAGCCCATTAGGCCCGATTACATAGCTGGCTGCCGAAATTGTCACGGGAGCAGCGGCCCATCACGGATAGCACTCAGTCGTAGCGAAGGAAGCGAGTACATGGGGTTCAGAGGTAATCGGACGATCAAGAAAGACCAAAATTGAAGATCCGACGGATACAAAGGCAAATAGCCTGAGATGGCTGGAAAAGTGCACGGTTATAATGTCTTTAAATATCTAGTGGAGTCTCCCCTTTCTTATTTGTCAAATTCAATTGTACTTGTCTATTCCTGAACAGACAACAAAATATTTTAACACTGCCAGCCTGAGCAGCTAGGTGTACTGCAGTGTTCCCATTCTTGTCTTGCATATTAAAAATCCATGATAATGTTCCGTTCTTGCAAGCATAACTAACTGTCGATATTTTCTTATTATCAACTGCAACATGAAGAAATGTCATTTTCCTAGCATCACGTAAACCAGCACAATTGGGCGTATTTTCAATAAATTCACTGACTACACTTGTTGCACCGACAGATGCAGCCATGTGTATGGGGAATGATCCATTGTGGTCTGGCTGATACAATGCCTCTGCATTGGCTTTCAGTACTTGTGAAAGTATTTTCTGATTCCCTAGAACAGCTGTGGCGGCAAAGTGAAGCGGTGTACGTCCGTTGTTATCCCGTTGCGATGCAAGGACGTTGTTCCATTCCAACATCTTTTTAGGATCTGCGAGTTGGTAAACCAATCAATATAAATAGAGAACAAAAGGGCAAAAAAGATGTGAAAATAATGTTAAACTAGATGTTAGGTTTTCCCAAATATTGAAGCCGCAATCTTGCGACAGATCATCTCAAGCAGCAACACAACTCATCATGTATGCACAACTCCGAGCATGAACGGAAACACTAGACACAATTTCATTTATCCGCACTGAATTTGGTCGACGAGAGCGCATGCAAGGGAGCACATATCGTGCGTCTTTTCTTTTTTATCTTTATTTCTCTTCTTGTTTTCTGGTGGTGTACAAGCTATGCGTATTCACATATATAGCCTATTCAGTGACTGCCTAAACTCTAAATCGTTTACTTACTCGACATATGAAACTCCGAAACTAACATACCGATAAAAACTCTGTTTGGATTATTCCAGCACACAAAACTATATGTTTTTAGAACTTAGAACTCGTCGTATAACCTTGCTTCAAACAATACACTAATGGTCCTGAATCCAAAATGTAATGAAGCAAATGTATTTTAAACTGGACATATTATTTCAAAAATGTACAAGAAAAATGGCAGGTAAAAAACACATTTACCTTCGCCTCGGAGAACAGCAGCATGCAGTACATTTTGTCCATTTGGTCCAGAGTATGAGAGCACCCCGCCGCTCAACTCATAGAGTGTTTCCGCGATGAAACTCTTCCCCTCCAAGATGGCCAGGTACAATGGCGATGTGCCATCTTTCGGGAAACTGGCCAACTGCGGGTCCTTCTTCATGAGCAACTCGACCATATCATCGTGCCCAGAGAGGACAGACTTGATAGCCTCATGCAAGGCTGTCCATTTGATTTTGTTTTCTGTTCTCAGCAATGCCATCACACTGTTAGCATTGTCATCATCGCCTCTGGCAAGATCAATGAGAAGAGACACCATGGCAAAGTTCCCCTCCCGTGCAGCACAATGCAGCGGCGTATTACCGTCATTGTTCTGCGCACAGAGGAGGTTCCGTGCCTTCCTGTGGACGAGGCCAGCTTTCTTCAGGCGAGGCCAGCTTTCTTCAGGAACTCCTCAGAATCACCATTGGTGGCGACCACATGGAGAACAGTGTCGCCTCCAACGGTGACGCCGTCCAGGAGCGACTCTCTCAGAAATGCTTCCTCGTCGTCATCAGTGTAAGACAATAGGCTTTGGGGGGAACCGGCACAACCCTCCAGGGGTGGCCTATCACATATATATATATATAATGAGGTGGTATACAACGTTACAATATACACATGTAAATACAGTCTAACACCCTCCCTCAATCTTAGCCACTTTCTAATGAATCTAGAAGGGTAAGATTGCGCCTGCAAGTCTCAAACTGTGGCAAAGGCAATGGCTTGGTGAAGATGTCAGCAAGTTGATCCTTGGAAGAAATAAACTTGATCTGTAGTTGCTTCTGAGAGACACGTTCACGCACAAAGTGATAGTCAACTTCAATGTGTTTCGTTCGGGCATGGAATACCGGATTTGCAGAAAGGTATGTAGCACCGATGTTATCACACCAAAGAACAGGAGGCTGTGATTGGGGTATACTTAACTCCTGAAGCAAGGACTGTACCTAGATGATCTCTGATGTGGCATTGGCCGCAGCCTTATACTCAGCCTCAGTACTGCTACGCGAGACAGTAGCCTGTTTCCGAGCACTCCAGGCAATCAGGTTAGAGCCAAAGAAGACAGCATAACCCCCCGTGGATCGCCTGTCATCCGGATTGCCAGCCCAGTCTGCATCAGAATATGCTGAAAGACAACCAGAGTCAGACGGCCGAATATGCAAACCATGAGCCACCGTGAAACGAATATAGCGCAAAATCCGCTTAACAGCAGACCAATGAGTGTCACGGGGTGACTGCAGATACTGGCAGACTCGGTTAACAGCATAGGAAATGTCTGGTCGCGTGATCGTCAAGTACTGGAGCCCACCAACAATACTCCTGTACTCTGTCGCATCAGAAGAAGAAAGAAGCACACCATCAACAGCATTGAGCTTATCAGTGGTAGACATGGGTGTAGTCGTCGGTTTGCACTTAAGCATCCTAGCTCACTGCAACAAATCCAGAGAGTACTTCTTCTGCGTCATAACAAGGCCAGCAGCACGAGAAGTAACCTCCACACCAAGAAAGTAATGAAGCTTCCCAAGGTCCTTGACCGCAAAATCAGCACCAAGTGAGCGAACAAGCGCAGTAGCAGCCGACTGAGAGGAGCTGACCAAAATGATATCATCTACATAGACCAACAAGTACATAGTAATCTCAGGCCTTTGAAGAAGAAACAATGAGGAGTCAGCAGTTGATGATGCAAAACCATGAGCACGAAGAGCCATTGCAAGACGAGCATGCCAAGCACGAGGAGCCTGCTTCAGACCATAAATTGCCTTGGACAGACGACAGAGATGATCAGGGCGATCCGGATCAGAGAAACCCGGAGGCTGGCGCATGTAAACCTCCTCCGCCAAGACACCATGAAGAAAAGCATTTTGAACATCAAGCTGACGAAGAAACCAACCTCGAGTAACAGCCAGAGAGAGAAGAAGTCTGATGGTAGTAGGCTTGACCACTGGACTGAAGGTGTCTTCATAGTCAAGTCCAAAACGCTGTCGAAAACCACAAGCAACCAGACGAGCCTTATAGCGCTCAATGGACCCATCAGAATGCCTCTTCACTTTGAAAACCCATTTGGAATCAATGACATTTACCCGTGATTGTGGAGGAACAAGAGTCCATGTCTGATTGCGAAGAAGCGCTTGATACTCCTGCTCCATGGCCTCTCTCCAATGAGGAATGCGCATAGCAGCTTGATACGTGCGTGGCTCAGAGGATGGATCTGCGAGAGCAGCAGACATGCACGCCGCTAACCAAGCAACTGTGCCATCATGACGTTGCTTAGGCTGAAAAATGCCACTCCGACTGCGCGTATGTGGACGTAGAGCAGCAGCAGGAGCCGGCGGAGGCGAAGGTGACGGAGACGTGACGGTCGCCGGAGATGCAGGAATCACCTCAGGCGAGCTCGGGACAGACGACTCCGGACTGCATGGCGAAGACTGGCCCGACGACAGGGGCTCAGAGGCCATGGGCGAACCGAGAGTGGGCGAGGCCAGCTCCGGTGACACCGGCCCAGACGGCCTTGGCGAGGCGAGAGCAGGCGAGGCCGGCCCTGGTGAGAAGGGCCCAGACACCCTGGGCGAGGCAGGGGCGGGCGAGGCCAGGCCTGGTGATGACTGCCCCGACGCCCTGGGCGAGACGGGGACCGAGGAGGCCGGCCCAGTCGGCGGGGTTGCAGGGCGCGACGATGGCGAAGGCAGCCCAGAAGCCAGAGGCGACCGGGCCAGGACGTCGATCGACCGTGCATGAGCACGGAAACCGAGGCCATGCAGGGGCGCCATGTGCTCCTCATGCACAACAGAAGGTGTCGAGGATGAAGGCGATGGCGACGAAGAGGAAGATGGCACTTCCAGAATCTCCAAACGAGCCCCACGACCAGTGCCTGCACCATGGTTAGGCAACAATAGAGGATAATATGCAACATCATCAAATTGGTCAGAAGCAACAGAGGATGAATGCATGACAGGTGGCTCGGTAGTGGACACAGAGAGTTTGGCAAAGGGAAAAACATGCTCATCAAACACAACATCCCGAGAGATGTAGAAACGATTAGTGGGCACATGAAGACATTTGTATCCTTTATGAAGAGAGCTATAACCAAGAAAAACACACTTCTTGGAACGAAACTCAAGCTTACGCTTGTTATATGGACGGAGATGGGGCCAGCAAGCACACCCAAACACCTTGAGAAAGGTGTAGTCCGGTTGTTCATTAAGGAGAACTTCAATGGGAGTCTTCATATTCAAAACACGAGTGGGAGTACGATTGATGAGAGAACATGCAGTGGTGAAAGCATCACTCCAAAAACGAAACGGACCAGATGCATGGGCCAAAAGAGTCAGACCAGCTTCAACAATGTGACGATGCTTACGTTCTACTGAACCATTCTGCTGATGTGTATGTGGACATGCTAAACGGTGAGTGATCCCAAGCGACTGAAAGAAGGAGTTGAGGTTGCGATACTCGCCACCCCAGTCCGACTGAACATGAAAAATTTTGTGCTTGAGAAGGCGTTCAACATGTTTTTGGAACTGAACAAAAATGTCAAACACATCAGATTTACGTTTGATAAGATAAAGCCAGGTAAAGCGGCTGTAAGCATCAACAAAACTGATATAGTAATTATGACCACTAACAGAAGTCTGAGCAGGACCCCATACATCTGAAAACACAAGTTCTAAAGGATGTTTCACCTCACGACTGGACTCCGAAAAAGGAAGTTGATGACTCTTCCCCTGCTGACAAGCATCACACACTGCTACATCTTTATTACTAGACACACTAGGAAGCTCATGACGACGCAAAACATGCCGGACAATAGGTGTGGCCGGGTGACCAAGACGAGCATGCCTCTGTGACGGAGATACCCGAACTCCACTGAAGACGCGAGCGACCCCAGGATGCTCCAGACGATAGAGACCTTGGCAGAGCCGCCCACTAAGAAGAATGTCCCTCGTGCCCCGATCCTTAATAAAAAGATCAAAAGGATGAAATTCACAAAGCACATTATTATCACGAGTGAGTTTAGGAACTGAAAGAAGATTACGTGTCACAGATGGAACTCGAAGAACATTGCGAAGTTGAAGACTCTTATTGGCATGTCTAGTGAGAAGTGATGCTTGACCAATATGGGAGATGTGCATACCTGCTCCATTGGCGGTGTGGATCTTGTCGGAGCCATGGTAGGGTTCACGAGTGTGAAGCTTCCCCATCTCACTGGTCAGGTGCTCTGTCGCCCCAGAGTCCATGTACCAGTGGGGATCAATGGAGTAGGACTGAGTGTGTCCCTGTGGCTTCTGCGGCGGCGGACGATCAGCCATGGCGACCTGACGAGCAAAGTTGCGTGTATCCTTCCCGTCATTGCCGAGACCAAGAAAACCCCGCTGGAAGCGCTTGTGACACTTCGAGGCCCAGTGCCCATCGCGACCACAAAGCTGGCACACACGTGGACTGCCAGCCCCTGGTAGCGTCGCAGTAGGAGGAGGGGCCGAGGCGGGTGGTGGTGACTGCCCCGAAGGAGCCCTGGATGAAGCAGAGGAGTGACCACCCTTGGTGGCGGCGTTTGCCGAGAGGGCGCCGTTGCCCCTGGATCGGCGCGTCTCGACTCGTTGCTCAGTAAGCAGGAGGCGTGAAAAAACCTCGTGTGCTGGCATGGGCGTGGGGTTGCCCCTCTCATTGATGATCTCGACTAGGGCGTCATACTCCTCATCAAGACCATTGACAATAAACGAGTTGAACTCGGAGTCGGTGAGGGGCTGTCCAATGGAGGCCAGCGTGTCGGCGAGACTCTTGACTTTGTTGTAGAACTCAGTGGCGGTGGAGTCAAGCTTCTGACACTCCCCAAGTTGGCGACGGAGCCCAGATACACGAGCCTGCGACTGTGCCGCAAACGAGCGCTCAAGAATAGTCCATGCCTCGTGGGACGCCTTGGCGAAGACAACAAGCCCAGCAACGGCCGGAGAGAGCGACCCCTGGATGGAGGAGAGGTTCGCCTGATCCTGCCCTGTCCAGACACGGTGAGCCGGATTATAGACCGGACCGTGCACGCTGTCAACCAGCGCAGGAGGGCAAGGGAGAGAGCCGTCGACATAGCCAAGCAGATAGTGACTCCCAAGAAGCGGAAGAACCTGCGCGCGCCAGAAGATGTAATTGTCCGACGACAACTTGATGGTGATGAGATGGCCGAAGTGATACGGCGGCGGCGGCTGCGATCCCATCGAGGAGACTGGCTGAGGTGAGACCACCGTGGAGACAGTCAGAGGGGCAGCCGGCGCGGTGACAGAGGGCACGATGGCCGCGGTTGACGCCGCGAAGCCTGCCAGCGCGACGTCCTCCGCCACCAGCGGCGCAGTGGCCGAGGGCGCGACAGCCGCGGTTGACGGGGCGGCGGCGGTGTGGGCCACAAGCGCCTGCCCGGGCGAAGTAGCAGCCGGCGGGAGCGCGAAGAGGGAGCCGACGCTCCGTGTCCCGATCGGCGCCTGAAGGGAGGCGGCATCCAGCGGCCTCGAGAGAAGTGCCGCGAGGGAGGCCGGCAGAAAACCGGTGGCGGTGGAGCCGGACGCAGCGGCGCACGTCATAGCAGTCGGGCGACGGCGGCGGCGGGCGCGGCGGCGGCGGCGGCGGCGGCGGCGGCGGCGGCGGTTTTAGGGTTTTTAGGCGGAAGCGGACGTAACCTAGCGTGATACCATGTAAGACAATAGGCTTTGGGGGAACCGGCACAACCCTTTAGGGGTGGCCTATCACATATATATATAATGAGGTGGTATACAGCGTTACAATATACACATGTAAATACAGTCTAACAACCAGAAGGTCGCCGTGTGGCCGAGCCTCCGACGGCGGAAGCTGCTTGGTGGTCTTGTCCGTCGAGGAATGATTTTAGATCCTGGAAAGTGCCTGAGCAGACCAGCGTTAGCAGCCGGGCATCCATCTCCCGTGGAGAGTTGGTTTGGACCGCAACGGGCGAGCTGGGACTGGGAGCTTCGTCCCTGGTGCCCGACGCCATTGATCACCGGCTCTGTCGAGTTGGAGTTGGGAATGAGAGAGGATCAATTTGGGGCAACGTACTGGCAGGTAGTGGAAACTGGAGTGGAGCAGAGTGCGGCCAAGGCCGAGGAGGTGTGCCTGTTAGATGTATATTTGGTTGGGACAAGAAAGATAGAACGCACGGGAGCCAAGAGAATCTCCGGCGGACACGCTATCGCCTTTCCTTCCGGCCACCGTGTGAGCATCTCTGGCGGACACGCTATCCCTTTCCCTCTCACCACCCTGAGAGCATCTCCGGCGGACACGCTGGCTGGCAGAAGAGCTTCTGCTTTGCTTGGAAAGGACCAGCTCGGAGCCTCGGACACGAAGCAGAGCATCTGCTTTGCTTTGCTCCGGTACATCTGGTTGAACATTATAGGGGTCAATTTGCTAATGAAAAAAGAAAATCCACTGAAGTGCAATAGTTTCTTTACAGCATAAACTATCATAAGCAAATGTGAAATAGATGATTGACAGACTACAACAATGAGATCATTTAGTAACACAAATGGTTTGACTGTCCAGTTGTGATAGTACATTCCTTTCTTTCATTTACTCTAAAATTTCATATAGGTAGTCCCAGGTATGAAACCGACCATGGAGAAGCCACTCTCATACTTATAAGTGTTGGAGGTACCCTATGCAACGGCGTCAAAAAGTCAGCTTTAGGTTCCCTTCAGGTGGCATTTTCTGGAGCTCTAATGGGTAAACATGATTTTTTTCCCCCACACAAATGACACCATAATGAGCGAGTAGGGGCTTACAACACGATCCTTATATAATCTTATGCCATAAAATAATGTGTTCTGATTATCGTTTAACTCAATCACTCTAAATACGAACCACCCCTAACCCTACACCGCTCCCATGGGGCTCCGCCGCGCCGCACCGGAGCGCCCCCGCCTGCCGCCTCCCGTTTCACTCCAGCGCATGTCCTCCCCTCACCGCCGCCGTCGAGGGTGTCATAGGCAAAGCCTGTGTGCCGCAGCGGCGGCGGCGGCATTTCTCCTCGGCCAATGGTTCTGTGAGGACTACGGCGGCCTAGGATGGACGGATCTACGGCAGTGGGTGCGGGGTGGCGGCGGCCAGGCAGGTGGCGGCGGACGACGACAGGTGCAACGGCGGCGGCTTGGGCACCCGATCTGGGCCTAGATGGGCTTCGGCGGGCCACACTTGCCGATCTCGTGTACCGTCTAGTCAATGGCTTGTTGCCCTTGGGATCGACCCGCAACTCGAGGACGTCGGTGGCTCCGGCCCTGGGCGTGGTGGTGGTGGCCACCTCCTCCGTCGAAGATGGCCGGCCCGAGGCTGGGTGGTCGGATTTTCAGATCCATCATATAGTCCCGGCTGCGAGTTGGGGAGACAGAGTTGCCAGTGAAAACCGAGCCGATGGCGGCGTTTTGGGTCGCTACCTTGATGAAGGCATCATCGTGTAACTTCTATCGACCCACTCGTGCTGCTTCGGGGGAAAACCCTAGGATCTGGTCTTCCAGATCGGACGATGGCGATACTACGGTATCGTTTCTCTCTTGGAAGCATCGTTTGTGTAGCAGCGCTGGAAAACAGAGGCAGGAGGTGGAGCGGCTTTGTCATGCACGGAGCTTCGGTGGAGCTGTCAAGTCATGCCTAGCCGACAGGTGCTACACCGAGTCATGTCTGGTTGCCAGGTGCTACACACGACAGATCTTCCTGATTCTTCGCGTTTGGGCGGACGAGCACAGGGCGATGGCGCCGTGGTGGCGTCGACGAATGTCCGACCTGGCAGGGATGATGCGGATCTCTCTCCTGAAGATGGCTTAGTGGTCCGATGATGATGGCGGCTTCTAAAACGTGTGCATGTGGTGTCCGTTTTAGGTACGCTGCACCGACTGTTGGTCCCGATACGTTATGTGGATGGATCGGCGATAGATATGGGGAATGAGAGCACTCCACATTATCGAGTTTGTAGGTGTTCGTGGTTGCTTCGGTGGATCGATTTATGTTCTTGTCAGACCTTTATAGAATAATTAATGAAGATGGCTGCATGCATCAATTGATGCAGAGGCCGGGGGTTTGACCTCCTTTTCCAAAAAAAATCACTCTAAATATTTGAGAAAAAAAGATATTAAGCCATGGTTTTGTTTATGATTTATTAAACCAAAACATCAAATTTACCTTAACCAGAAGTCCGATATAAATAGGGAGTTAGGTCTAGTTATAGTGCCATGATAAAGCGAGCTTATGTCATCTTGAAATATTACCGATTACTTTTTTTGCGAGGGTAAAAGAGATTTTATTCCAAGATCACAGGGTTACAATCCAGAGGCAATAGTTCCTCCACACACGGTGGACCTCTACTAAGCCATACGGGAGTAGTACTCTCCGTACGACTATACGAAGCCAATCGATCTGCTACCCTATTTTGCTCACACTTAATTTTCTACGGAATAAACTCTCTTACACCCATGTGGTGCTGAATCTCAGCCACCAAATGTCCATAAGCAGAAAAACAAAGACTATCCCCCTTCATTGCCAACAATGCTTCTGAAGAGTCGGTTTGAACAATAATAGGCCCCTCACAGTGCTGGTTAGCAAGAGCCATGCCCTGCATCAGAGCATGAAGTTCGGCTTCTAGGGCATCATTGCAGTTGAAGATGCACCGATACGCTGCAAATATGACGCTACCGTCCCTTCTTCTCAGCACCATCCTTGCCGCCGCTGAACCATCAGCCCCCGAGAAAGCTCCGTCGACAGACAAGGCGGTCTGTCCAGGCGGGGGTCTTGGCCAGTGCAACACCGGTGCAGGTGTTGGTGCAGTAGCTTGAATAGAAACGAAAGTTGACATTTTACCTTTGATTGTTTCTTCAGTTGAATACCTCCTGGCTAGCTGTATTGAGGACATGTAACTCTGAAGATAATCAGTCGTCGCTGCGGTCGTCAGAATGGCCTTAGCATGTGTGAGATCATTGCGCAACGACCAGATTCTCCACAAGAGCATGATTGTGCAGTCCCTCATTGCATCGTCACAGATTAGCAAGATGTTAAGGAGCCAATCCTTTCCGGTGTCCTTCAGCACCCGGTTGTCTGGCAAAGCCCAAACCTGGCGCATTTGAGTCCACAACGATTGCGCATGACCACATGTGATAAGAGCATGAAAGCTGGACTCCTTCTCTGAACCGCACAACGGGCAAGTATCACGGGTAGCAATGTGTCTGTAC
This sequence comes from Triticum dicoccoides, assembly GCF_002162155.2. Lineage (NCBI taxonomy): Eukaryota > Viridiplantae > Streptophyta > Magnoliopsida > Poales > Poaceae > Triticum > Triticum dicoccoides. The sequence goes on along the minus strand of NC_041390.1, from coordinate 627,157,542 downwards.
TTCTTGCATGCATTGGTGGCTAAAGCCCGGGACACCACTTTCCAGGTTAGTATCCGCATCTTCAGGGGCAAGCTAGCATTCCAAATACGTCTCCATATCGACTGGTGCCCATCAGGGGCTATGCTAGAAGACCCAAATCCTGCCTGCTCCTCTGAAGAAGCGAGACGATAAGCACTTCTAACAGTAAAGCATCCACTCTTCTCCGGGAACCATGCCAAAAAATCTTGCCCACCTCTAGGTGAAGTCCCAATCTTCAAAATTTCACACACGTCCATCTCCCAAAAATATTGCTGTAGCCTGTTTATATTCCAAGCCCCAGAATCTTCCAAAAAATCAGCCACCCAATTGTATCTACAGTTTCTTTTTGGAGTTATTGGTTTGAAATCATGCCTCCTGGGTATCCATGGATCCCTCCATGTTCTAATCATCGTGCCATTCCCAACCCTCTAGATCAAGGTTTTTTTCAACAGATCCAGGCTGTGAGTGATTCCTTTCCAGACTGCAGAAGAGCTGGACGGGAATACCGTATCCAAGAGATTACCGTTTGGGTAGTACTTCGCCCGTAGTAGGCGAGCGCATAGACTGTTTGGGCTGTGCAGTAATCTCCAAGCCTGTTTCGCGAGTAACGCCTGGCTGAAGGCACGCATGTCTTCTAACCACTAAGAGAAAAAAAGAAGAGAATCTAATAATTAAACTGACCAAACCTGAAACAGCTCATTATCCAAGGAAATCTAACACCGGAAAGAGTTCTTTTTGCAAAAAAAAAACTAATTTGCTTGACCGCCAAATTAAATAGCTGCCAAAGAACAAACCTTATGTTAATTCGATTTTTGCTTGGACTCACATAAAGACAAAAAAATCCCCTGAAACTTACTGGTTTAGTGGCTACAGTGCAGCAGTGGTCGCCGCCGGCTCCAGGTGCCGTGAGATTGAAGCAGAGAGGAGGGCTGCTTGTGCGATGTGAGGAGGAGATGTACATGCGTTGACCATTCCACGAGTTGAGAGGCAAGGATCAGACGGTGTGGTCAGGCTGATCAAACGGTCAGCGAGGCGGCTTAAAATTTACCGGCAACAGCCGGTTGATTTGTGGCATCGGTCAAAAAAAAAAGTCTGCAGGTATCGTCCACGAATCTGCTTCAAGTCAACAAGGCAACTCCATCCCGTCACGTATAAAAAGGCATGCGGCCTCAAAGTCTCAAACCGACCGACTACACGCCACGATCCAATGTTCATGGGCAGAAGTACCAGGAGCAAGGGCCGCCGCGTCGACGCCGCCGACCGGCTGGGCGACCTTCCGGACTGCCTCCTGCACGTCATACTCTCTTACATCGGCTCTCGGCAGGCGGTGCAGACGAGCGTGCTGTCCCGGCGGTGGAGGCACCTGTTTCGCGACGTGCCCTGCATGCGTCGACATCGACGAACGGGACTTCACCAACGGCGGCGACGGCCAACACTGGGAGCGCTTCGAGGACTTCAGCGATCGCCTCCTGACGTCGATCCGGCCGGGGACGCGGCTCGACGTCTTCCGCCTCCACCTGGCCAGCCGCGTCTGCGACAATTCCACCTCCAGCAGATGGATCCGCCGCGGCCTCCGGCACCTCCCGGCCGCCGTCGACATCCGCGCCACCCACGACCACGCCGTCTCCTGGAGACCGCACTTGCCGTTCCCGCGCCCCGGCCCCCATGGCCACAGAGACCCGTTGGCCCAGTCCGCGTGCGCCGCTGGTTTCACGCGCCGCCTCACAAAGCTGCGGCTCGTCGGGGTCAACATCCTGGCTGGCTTCGTGGAGGACCTCGGCCAGCACTGTCCGGCCATCCAGGAGCTCCACGCCGAGAGGTGTTACATGCCCATGGACGTACTCGCATCACCCACCCTCAGGCGCCTCACCGTCGTCGATAGGCGCCACCACTACCGCTCGGCCGTTGCTCCCAGGCTGGTGGCTCCCTGTCTCGCCTCCCTCTGCCTCGAGATCGTGTACGATGGCGAGGAGCACGGCAATGTCGCCAGTGCTGGAGCGGCTACACCAAAACAGTTGACGGTGCTCACCGACGCATCAGTCCGGCTCAAAGCCGCGGACGAGCGCATGCCGAACCGACAAGGGCGGGAGCAAGGCAAGCTCAAGTTCTTCAAGTCAATGGCCGGCTTCCTAGCCCTTTTGCCTAACGTCGTAAACCTACATCTCCAGGGGTTCACCACAATGGTAACTAAGGACCTACATCTCGAGGATGGATATATTCTCTCGGATCCTAACATGCATCTCGTCATGACATGATGATAACAAAAAAAGAACACATTTGGAAGTTTAATTGTTAGAAATATGTTCTTTAATTAGCTAAAAACGATGCAAATATCATGATTATATGCATGTTAACAGGATCTAACATGCATTTTTTTCATCTTGTTATACGTGTCTTTCAATTCAGGCATTGCTTGAAAAGGAATCCCAAGAATTCCCGGTGCTACATAACTTGAGAAGCTTGCTCCTCGAAAATTGTGATGTTGGAATGAGTTTCCAGGCGTTGGCAAGCATCCTGAGGAACACACCCAACTTGGAGAAGCTTGCATTGCACCTATGCATGGTACGTCGTCATAGTAACTAACTACTCCCTCCGTCCCATAATATAAGAACGTTTTTGGCACTACATTAGTGTAAAAAACGCTCTTATATTATGGGACGGAGGGAGTACATAACATGACAATTTAGTTGCCTTGCCTTCAATTAGTTTTGGGTTCGTTGCCACTCTAGCTAATCAGATAATCTCCTCACATGTACAACCACAGTTTGCAGCTCCCCCGATCGTGAAAAGGTGGAAGGAGATGGCATCTTCCGAAAGCCATTGTACAACTCAAGTTGCACCTGCTGGTTTTTGGGGCAAGAAGTTAACAACTATAGAAATCAAGCGCCGACAGCAAGATGATGAACACATGGCTAGAGTTTTATTAGAGATCTCTAAGGGGATGTTGCCAGCACAATGGAGGCAGGTCAAGACGTAATGTGCAATTGTGTCAGGATGAAACTAGGGTACCCATGAAAATAGGAACTACTCCTATGATAAAAAGATTTAAGAAGACCATGGATAACACACCAGAAATTTGTTCAAACTAAAACTATGTATAATATGGCATTTTGTTATTTGAAATGTTTTTGTTTTTAAATATTGGATTCAAGATTTATTGGAACCATATAGAAACAACTAAATTATATATATGTTGAGGCCTCCTACTAGTGAATGAAGTTGGTTGCAACAAAATATATTGTGAGGTGGACTGTCTAGAGGTAATTGAGATCATGTAGAGTGGCGGGAATTCACTTGGACTAGCAGCGGCAATTTATGAAGTATGTTCTTTCTTATCTAGTAATTTTATTTCTATAGTTTTTAGTGATTGTCCTCGGGAAGCCAATATGATGGCGGATCTGTTGGCTAAGAACTCGGAAGTGTCTCAAACCATTGTTTAGAAATCGGAACCCCAAGTTTCTTAGTCGATGTATTAACGAATGATGTACTCTCTTTGTAAAGAAATATAGAGCATTTATAGATAACTAAAGTAGTGATCTAAACGCTCTATATTTCTTCACGGAGATAGTATCAATCTTTTCATATCAAATGTAAACCGCCGTGACATCTCACAAAAAATAGAAACAACTGAATTATAGGTCGGGTGACATCTCACAAGCTGGTGTCATATAGATTCAGGTTGCTTACCACTTGTTGGATGATATTTTTAAATTTTTTTGTTGGGTTTATGGTTGTTATGTTTGAACTGCTTGTATCCATAATAAGATCTCATCATTCCGTTCCCCTTGGTAACCCAAGTTTCCTATCATCGAAACCCACTAGTTTGATGCCCATCCTCAGGTCGTGTGAGTTACAGTGGGGTACATGATGACGGATTTGGGTTTGTTGCCACTCTAGGCAATCAAATAATGTCATGTAAAACCATAGTTTATACCTCCCTCGGTCGTGAAAATGAGAGAAAAAACTTGCATCTTCCAAAAGCCGTGCGGAATTTCACCAGAAATTTCAGCAGCATAACGCGTTCATTTCGTAGCGCCCGGTGACAAGACAACTCTTGACTGAAAACATTAATCAAACACACATCTATACATTGGTTAAAATCAAATGGTTTAAAAAGGAATTAGGCTGGTTTCATTTGTCATTATTTTATTGTATATAAAATGCGCTAGTTTGATAGCATGACATAAGGTTATCTGCATATATGTGCCGTGGGAGCAAAGCATCATGTAACACAAACTTTAATTTGATACAAATTATTAAGGATATACGTATCTCTTACGGTGAGTGACCATGTACTTCTACAACAAGTTCACACACGTATTTTTTTTTCTTTTATAGGAAATTATTATAGTATTGTTAGTTCACATCCTGACAATATCTTTCTTGCGTATAGGGGTCTAAATTTCGTAAGCATGTGTATAGGTGTGATGAGTTCCATATAGGGTGCATTCTACTAGGAGCTGGGGAAATAAGATTCTGAACAAAAAGGACCACCGGTCATAACTCAGGCTGGGCCTAACAAAGCCCGAAGCAGAAAACCTAGGCCCGGGCCTGGCCCGACCATCGGGCCTAGTATTGAGGCCCAAGCCTAGCCCATCAGTCAAAAAACCCGTCGGGCCTTGGTCCAGGCCTCTTTCTTAAATTGCAAAAATGACAAGCCCAAGCCCGGCCCCGCAAGGCCATCAGGCTCAAAATCTAGGCCCAGGCCCGGCCCGTGGGCAAGGTCGGGCCGGGAATCCCGTGGGCAGGTATACTCAGAGTCAGAGAGCTCATCTCGTACACACGTACACAATCCGTACATACATACGCACATGCCCACGTACAAAACGCGTAGCCACCGTGGAATTCCAATTCCAAAGCCGACGGGGCGAAGCAACCGAGCCACCCCGTCCCGACCCCTGCCCCACCACCGACATGCTGGCCCCATCACCCCCGGGCCCACGCGTCATGCTCCTCGTCCAACCACCTGCCAGCTCCACGCAGTGCGCGGCCGGAAGCAAGAAAAAGAAAAGAAAAAGGGCGTCTCGTGCTCAGCTCCTCCCCACGCCACGCGTTCCGTCCGTTTTCTCCTCCTCACGCGGCGAGCACCCGCTGCTTTCCCCTTTTCGCACTCCAGTCCCTGCCCCCGCCGGCGACGCCGCCGCCGCCGCCGGGAGGATGGCCTCGGCGGGGTTCCTGGCGGGCTTCCTCCTCGGCCTGCTCGCGCTCGCGGCAGCCGAGGCGGCCGCGCTGCTCTGGGTCGCGCGCCGCCTCCGCCGACGGCAGGAGGGGGCCGCGGCCGCCGGGCAGCCCGATGGCGAGGAGCTCCCCGGCGAGCAGCCCTTCCCCTGCGAGAAGAAGGTGAGGAGTAGGCAACACGCCCCACTACCTGCCGTAGCTTAGTTCGCTTCTCGATTCGGCGGCAGCAACTGCTCCGGAGCTTCGCGCAGATGCGGCGGGGGCTAGCCGGCTAGGGATCAGCTGCCGGTCTCCGCCGAGCTCGCTTAGAAGTTCGTTCGGTTTGCGAGCTCGGAACCGCGCGTAGTTCGTAGCAGTAGCTTTGCTTAGGGTAGTTGGATTGCTGCTGATTGGGGGCAGCAACAGTGCGCATTCGGGCCAGTTCTTCCTTCCCCCAATTGCAGTGGCTGAAATTGGGGGAAACTCTGGGTTGCTAACTGCACTGCGCATTCGTGCTAACCACCCCAAACCCCCACAATTTTAGTGGCTGGGCTGGGGAATCGGACAGGGGTTTGTGTTCAGGGTTCTGCTTTTGGATCCAGGATGCCAATGTAGTTTACGACGCTGTGGTTGCAGTTTGCTACTTATGTATTCCACCTGTTTATTTCGGAATGTCGAATGTTTCCCAGGCAGTGGGTGCTGAGCTGCCTCTGATGGCAGACCGCAATCCTTGTGTTATATTTAGCATATTGAAATTGAGTGTCGCCTTCTCAAGTTGATTTGCTGTTCCTTTTTGGCACCAGTATATGTAGTCCCAGTTGGTAACTAGAAAAATCATGTAATCCATGAGTGGGAATTGCTACTCCGTGTTTGTACATATCATATTTGCATACTAGTCAGGTTCCCAGGGTTTTTAATCGCTTCTGACAGTGACATGCACCTTTGAGCTGTGATGCTATCCTTTAGCATGCCTGGCTGTTAGTTCTAGCAATTTTGGGATGCCTCACATTAAGCGGTTTTTGGATGCACATGTAATAGAGTGCATAAGTCCTTTGCTTATTATATCAAGGAGTCTACGAGTATGATGCCTGCTTAAAAGCCTTGACCTTGAGTATGAGCAACTTGCCTCTGGTTTATAAGAACTCGTAAAGCCTCACTGTCACTGTTGACTAAGATACATATGGATCGACCTTAGTCAGAAGCTATAACACTACATCTTGCCTATCACTCTGTTTACATCATGTTATTCCTTTGTCTTTATAAGCGCTGTTAGTTAATTTCTGTTGTCCAGGCAAGGATTGTATTCACGAATGTGCACTATTCAACTTATATTGTGAATAGGATGGCTGAAGAAAAAAATATGCAACATGAATTTGGCCAGTGAAGGGCTTTTTTAACTTTGCATTCAGTTATCATCAAATTGCTTTGGCTTGAAGGATATGCCATTGCTTTGCATTTAGCTATTGTATGTTTCACTGAAGGGCTTTTTTAACTTTGCATTCAGTTCTCATCGAATTGCTTTGGCTTGAAGGATATGCAATTGCTTTGCATTTAGCTATTGTATGTTTCAGTGAAGAGCTTTTTTAACTTTGCATTCAGTTCTCATCAAATTTCTTTGGCTTGAAGGATATGCAATTGCTTTGCATTTAGCTATTGTGTGTTTTATCGCTAATGATCATTGATGAAGCCTACTCACATTACTGCCATATATATTGACAGGGCTCTCTGTGGATACTAGAGCCAGAAAAGCTACCAAAAGTTAGTAATGAGCGCTTATCAAGTGGAGGCCCCAAAGAGACGAAGGAGAAAAAGAGTATTGTCGAGGTTTTTCCTGCAAAGAAATCGGCTAAAATCAAGGGGCACTCACTTAGTTTGTCTGGTCCTGATGGCCCTGACACTACGATTGAGCTTTTGAATTGCACGGTCGTTGCTGTTTCTGCATCAAGTATATCCTCACGCAAATGGTCAGTGCTACAGACAAATGAAAATGCTTACCTTTGATCAATAGATTATCAGTCATCTTTTTCTAGGTGTAAATAAATGTGAAGCTAGTTAATATTTTTTGGGATAATAGCTATTTAAGTTTGAGCTTGCCTTATTAAGTACCAAACAAATCTGAGAAGTATATTTGATGAATTGCATTGAATGTCTTGGTTCGAAGGTAAATCATACATATTACAATCAGCTAAAGATTAAGCACATAAGTTTTTTTGATGAAGGGACTCCTGTAAGAACGAAACCTATTTTGGAGGACAAGTAGAAGTATTTGACAAGCAACTTTATGTGCCTTTCATCAAGCTGTTTGGCTACAGCTGGTAGACTCTTATGCTTAACCTATATGTGATTGTGCTACTGTTGCTTACTTTCAGGACTAAGAGGTATCCGATAAAAGTGGAAAGCCAGGAATCTGAGATATATAATGGAAGCAAGGTGTGCTTTCTTTATGCTGAGACTTCATGGGAGAAGGAATCATGGTGTAAAGCACTTCGTCTTGCAGCTACTGCTGACAAGGAGAAATTGAATTGGCATGCTAAGTTGAGCAAAGAGTTCGGTAATTATATATCATCATTGAATTCTGAATACCCGTGTTTCCTAAAGCCTACAGCAATGTCAGCTGAGGATCATGAGGTTATGGATAGTGAAACAAAGACGGACGGGTCTTCCAAAGTTCGTCTTTTCCTCAAAAAGCTAGCAAAGAAGGCATCTACAAAGGTTCCTGTAGAGGGTAAAACAAGTGCTGCGTCATCCACACAAGGTGAAAGGAAGATGTTAGATAAATTACGCAGCTATCAGGCTGCACCGTTTATTGAATCCTTCCTAGGTCCACAAGAGGACAAGTTCAGTAGCAGCCCATCACAAGATACAGCAAAACCCAGTGTCCCAACTGCTCCATCGAGTCACACTGGACAGATTCCAGCTTTTCCTGATGTAAATGCAGATGATAAAGTTGTGGATGAAGGTACACTCTGTTGGAACCTTCTATCCTCACGGCTCTTTTTCGATGCTCAAATGAGTGATGAGATAAACAAGGCCATCAAAGCACGTATTCAGGTTAGATTATACTGCTCATGTTCAAGAAATCTGTCTGTGTGTTCTTTCCTTTTTGTTTATTCATGATTCCCATTTGTACAGCGAACATTATCAAGCATGAGGACCCCAGCTTATGTGGGTGAAATTACACTTACGGAGTTCAGCCTTGGAAAACTTCCACCTTATGTGCATGCGATGAGAGTTCTTCCACTGGATTTAAATGAGCTGTGGGCCTTTGAAGTTGATTTTGAATATTCAGGCGGAATATTGTTGGACATTGAAACGAGGCTTGAGGTTGAGGAACCAGAGTTACAAAAGGATCTCATGAAAACCAATTTCGGAACAGACTCTAATGGGGAGGTTGACTCCGAGCTTCTTGAGAGTATTGAGCAGTATGGTAACCAGTTTAGAGGTTCACAGAACTCAGTTTCTTCAGTGGAAGGAAAAGACGAAGCAGGTTTGTTTAAACTTTATATTCTTCCTTGGAAGTCTTGTCTATGCTTGTTCTACCGAATGACCAAATGATTCTTAAGAGAATAAGAGAGCCATTGTCTTTCTGCAAAATGTCCTGATCAACCCCTATATTCATAGTCTTTGACATGTTAGTTCCCTATGTTGGTTTTGTATATACCTGTAGCAGACTTCAGATAGACATTGCTAGGATTTATGATTTCAGGCTTGCATCAGAACTTAGGTTAATAGTTTTGTATTAGAGAAGTATTCCTATGCAATTTGGGAATACTGGTTTCATGTATCTGCATTTATTATTTCTTGATGATTCTACCAAAACATCATATTAATAAAAAGGGCTCAAATTATGATCCATCGACATTGATTGTATGTACATTATGGTCTTCTGTATCAGATGCTAGTCAGTCAAAGAGCACTGGATGGACATCAACTTATATATCAAGGTTGAAAAATATGTTGCACTCAATAGCCGATCATGTCTCACAGGTTTGCTCTTCTGCTCGTTGTCTCCTGACTCGCGATTCATGTGTTTTACCTATGTATTCTTATGGATGTGTTATGCATAGAGAAATGTCAAAAGCTTAAGATCAAATGTGCCGTTACATTCTTCTTGCAGGTTCCACTTTCTCTGGCGATAAAAATCACATCTGTTAGAGGTACCTTGCGCATACATCTGAAGCCCCCTCCGTCGGATCAACTCTGGTATGGATTCACATCTATGCCTGACCTGGAGTGGGACTTGGAATCCTCTGTTGGTGATAGGAAAATTACCAACAGTCGCATCGCATCACTTATTGGTAACAGAATCAAGGTAAACAACACAACCTTCCTCTGAACATGTTGTTCCTTTTCTGACTTAATACATGTCTAACAGCGAAACACACCATGCTGTGTCAGGTTTCGCTCCGTGATAGCTTGGTGCTTCCAAACTGTGAAAGCATTTCCATTCCAGGGATGTTGGCAGAAAAGGATGACTGGGTCCCCCGCAAGGATGGACCTTATATCTGGCTCAACCATGAACCCACCGAGGCCAAAAGCCATGTCGCAGCCGCCACACCAACCCATCCTGAGGAAGCTGGCCCCAAGGACGATGCCATCAGCAAAAGCAGAGCACCAAGTCTGCCTGCTTCCTCAGCCGGGAGCGAGGAGTCCCTGAAATCCATCGACGAGTCAGCCGAAGACCCTCCTGCAGAAGCATCTCATGCGCAGTCTCTCCTGGCTGAGACCGCCTCTCCTCCTCACCCGGACGCTACCGACGAGCCGAGGAAACCGCTGCTGGCCACGGAGAAGCTCCAGGCAGACTCATCGGAGAGCAGGGCGGGATCCCCACCGTACACCTCCCTGAGGGCCATCATACCTGCTGGGGAACAGCAGCAGCAGCAGCAGGCGGTGGCGGCAGCAGCGGGCTCTGTTGGAGATGATGCAAAGCGGAAGAGCGGGAGGCGGAGCCGGATGATGGACCTGGGGAAGAAGATGGGGGACAAGCTGGAGGAGAAGCGGCGGCAGGTGGAGGAGAAGGGCAGGCACATCGTTGAGAAGATGCGGGAGAACGCGAGGACCAACAGCATGGAGAGAACCACCTCCGCGTAGTTAATTAGCCGGGAGCAGCAAGTTCGGTCAGTCGTGCTCTGTCGATTCTCTTTTCAATCGGGAAACCTGTGTATGGTAGCTAAGCTGAATCATTCCAGATGCATGTCACACATGTATAAATGTTGATTGACAATGAACATCTAGGCAGAACCAGCTAGGACAATGTGTACCCTTAGCTTAATGGTGTTTCAGTGGTACCTGAGTGGCAATCACCATACTGAACTTTTGTAATGTCAAATTAATGGCGTTTCAGTAGTACATGAGTGACATTACATGGTCTACCAAGTTGATGAGGTCCAGGAATCATCTAGGCAGAATCATCTATAATGAACATCTAGGCAGAACCATCTATAATGAAGCATTCTTCTGAACAAATGGTAACAAGTTGATGAGGTTCATGAAATACATTTGTCGAAAAATATGGTCGAAGAAGAACTACACAGAGGTAATGGCAAGCCAAAGTAGAAGTGATGTCCAGTTACAAAGTTATTGCCCAAGGCCAGAACAAGGAAAATGAAAAGAACAATTACACATGAACTTACAACTCAGAAACTACACAAGATAAGACGAAACCGCCGCCCAAACTGGAACATAAAGAAACACACTGGCAAGTAGGGCAACAAGTCGAGACCCCTCGCCGACATATGCCCGCGGATTGAATCTCCTTTGCAGCATAGTAGGTTCAGAAAACAATTTGTGGACCTAGGGCAGTTTTCATTGTTGGCGAGCTGCTTCCTCATGTCCGCCTTGACTTTGTCTTCCCTGTGTCTTGCCTCCTCTTCCGCTTCTTCTTCGGTCATGTTTTCCTTGAGTGCGCTGAGTGTTGGGGTAACGACGACCAAGAGCTGCACTTCCTTGATGCTTGGGAGAAATTCCAGTCCAGAAAAACCAATTTTACGATCGATAAGTCGCAGGTTCAGCACCTCGAGTTTGGGCATCGATGATGCCTCGAACTCCAACGATCCGACCTCCACGTCCATGTAAACAAGCTCGAGCGTCACGAGGCTTCTGAAAAGGCCACTATGGAAAGTGATAGGTAGTGCACTCTGGAACGATTTCTCCTTGATAGACAGAATGGATAGGTTTGGTATGTTCCCAAGGATTCGCAATTCTTCATCGTTTATAGACACCTCGGTGGATTCTAGCTTAATCTTCACCAAATTCTGGAGCACCTTGATCCATTGCGGCAGTTCATCCATCCAACCGAGAAGCTTGAGGCTCCGGAGATTTTCTGGAGGCGAGGACATGCCATTCAAGATGTCACATAAATCCCATACCTCTGACCGCACTGACAAAGATTCAAGGTGGTCGAGACCTGAAATGGCTGAACAAAACTCCGGGCCATTACCCCTATCAATGCCAAACACTCCTAACTTGCGGAGGTTGGTGAGACCTTCTATCTCTTGTATGATGGCATTTTCCCATTCAAGGTGCACACATTGCAGTGTGTTCAGGGATTTCAGTTCCCCGATCCCTACTGGCACCTTAATAGCATAAGCTTGTATGACCATTGCGCAACAACAAGCGAAAGGTACACAGCATGCTAGTGATGGCCGTTCTTCTCCGATATAGGATTCATTGCCAGCTTTCAGTTGACATAGCTTGCTAAGCTTGCCGATGGTTCTTGGCAGCCTCGTTATTCTTGTATATTTGATGTCTAGCGTCTCAAGTTGTCGCAGGTTACCCACTGAATCTGGCAGGTAATATATTCCTTCACTCCCTCTTAGAGAAAGGTATCTCAGATGAAGATGATTCCCAATGTGCTCAAGGTGATGATCGGCTAGATCTTTAGTTCCTTCGAGGTCCAGCACACGAAGAAATCTCATCTTGTCAGAAATATAAAATGGCCTCCACTTGCCAAACACCGTCAATGACCGTATACATGACAACTTCATGGTGGCCTCAAACTGACCTTCGTCTCCATCCCAATTACTGCTTATGGCAAGGTGACGGAATGTGCCTTGGTTGTTTGAGTTGCATCCTTGCTCCAGCCTGAAAACAAGATTTTCCTCCATTGACTTTTCTATGATGATATCACGGATCGGATCATGTAGTTGACATGAGTCAGTTCGTTGTGTGCTGCAAAGTGAAATCTGAGTTGGTAATATCATGCTTCTCTCTAGAAGTTCCATGAAGTATCTTTTGGCCGTGGATGTATCCTCTGAGTAACCTTCCGCAACCCATCGGGACACCAAACGTCTCCGGCTAACTATGCGATCTTCAAGGAAGATGGATAAGTACAAGATGCAGGACTTGAGGTAATAGGGTAGGCCATCATAACTTTTCATAAGGACTGTTTTTACGCCCTCAAACTTTGGATTCATCTCCATCTCCAGACTGATACATCGATCCAGTTTCATCCACTCCCCGCAAGTTTTTGTTGGTTGTTCCGCCAAAAATCCACCTATGGTGAGTATCGCAAGGGGAAGTCCATTGCACTTCTTTAGGATCAGATTGCGGGTTCAACCAATTCAGGATAATGCTTAGTCAAATCTGTGGCTTTATCCTTAAATACCTGCAATTGGTTAACATATAATTAGTTTTGACCACTATGTAATTAAGATGAGTCAAGTGTATGAAAACTAGTGTACAGAGTATATTTTTTTGACTATCATGTGCATGTTTGGGTGCGTAGTATGCAATAGGCTATGTTTTCTATTGACTTGGTAATAAACATCAGGAATGCAATTAAAAATATTTCTTTCATTATCTATTTTTCTTAATTGGAGTGACTAGGACATAGTCCTGTATGTAAGAATTCTAAAACTGAAATATGAAACACTATATGTTATTATAATACAAGTTGAGTTATAACTTATCGTGTTCATCACCCAAACATACTTTGTACCAAATTTAACATCAAGGCATGTTTCCATCAATTCTCTATATGTATATTTTTTTTGTAATTCTCGGAAAGATGATTATGTTATTTGGCTCAGTTTGAACAAAAGGGGAAAAGGAGAAGTACTTTTCTAGCACCATGTACATAAACCAACCTGTTTGGAGAGCACGTAGTTTCAAAAATATGGAAAAATGATTAAATTGTATTCATTATAGTTACATGATTCTTTCAAAACACTGTTCCCATATAATTTGGTAAGAGAAGTAGTGAAGTCATGGAATTTGCCAGCTTGATGCATGCTAATGCTAACCTGGCCTAACTCGGGAAATGGGTTCATGTAATCAGTATTTTGGTTTCACACCTAGCATGTCGAATGTATATGATTCCTAAATATTGCCCTACAACATGATAGCCGAATTTACATTCTTGCAACCCACTCTGAATTATCTCTTGTAAAGGGGGATGGTTGTGTTGTGCTTACAGTATGCTAATCTGAAATATGACCCTTCGAAGATCTAGATAAAGGGAACTATATATTTTTGCAATTGAGAAAGTGAATAATATGGGTAGTGTTCTTTCAGTACCTTTTCTGTGAAGAGGTCACAAGCACCCTTTTCGTCTAGACCGTTGAGCAAGCATATGCACTTTGGGTTTTTGCAACAATGCTTAGCAATATCCTCATGCCTTGTGGTGATCAGAATGACCAAGCTTGGACTATTCATTGCAAGCAAACATGGCAATATTATATCCCATTCCATGGTAGACGAGAGGTCATCAAGAACAATCAAGCAACTCTTTTCTTGTAAACACTGGTCCAGCGGTCCAGTAAAGTCTTCAACTTTCGTTGAAGCAACTTTCCTTGCGTCTAGTTGAAATATTAAGCTGCTAAGGAGCTTCTCAATCTTGAAAGGTTGCAAGACCGTGACATAGGCATGTTTTTCAAACATTTGATTGACCTCTTGGCTATGGTAAATGTCACTGATCAGAGTGCTTTTCCCAACACCACCCTTTCCCCACGCTGCAATGACCTGAATTTGTTGGGTGCTAGAGTGTTCTTGAATCAATTCAATAATATAAGATATTTCTTTCTCCCTCCCAATAAGCTGAAATTCCTCTAGAGGACCTTGCACGTTACTGGTGTGTGTGAGGCTCTCTTGGATCATTGTCATTTCATCATCTTCAGAATAAGATTGGCCTTCTTGTATCCCATTCTCAATGGTGTGGGGTAACACTAAGCTCGACGCTGCCTTTGATGAATATGTTGTGTCTTGAAAACTCTGAACACAAACAAAAGACACATTTTCAAATATAAATCACTCAAAATAATAATATGCATCAGGTCAACACATATATATGTCCTAAGCTAGACAACAATATTAATGTCACAATGAACTGTAAATCAAGATCAAATGGCATGTATACAAGTCAGTTTTGCTCACATCATGTTTGATTTTGCCTAAATTATTCTTGAATCATGTCAAAAGTTGAGCTTCTTGTAATTTCAAATTTATCAAACCATCGCAACATTATCCATGTACTACACTAGATGGCAGCATCTCCATCCCAACACGGCAACCTCTCCAATGGAACGGTGCAGCGACATCAACAAGAAATACAGGGTTGGTGACTGATCTTGGAGGTTGCATATGTCTCTGGTGAGGGGGCTGTTACCGGGGTCATCAAGAGAAGTTCCACAACGGTCAGTTGGCGACCTTGGCTAACCTTGTCCAACACACAAATTAATCTGCGTGGGATGTACAACAAGACCACAACACATCAAGATAATTGACTGATCTTTGTGCAGGTGTTTACTGGCCCATATTTTCGGTGATATGTCTAAAAGAGAGAAAAACCTTCAGCTAATATCTAGAGACGCATCTAATCTATATAATAGTAGGATACTAATGCTAGCGTGACTGTAAAACAAATAAATGAGGGTATTAAAGGTGACATATCCTAACGGCATTCGATAACAAAGATTTGGAGCAAGATGAAAGAGTAACAAAAGGCTATTTCCAAAATTGAACTAGCTAGTACCTGCTGGTGGAAAGCATAGATGGTCTGCTCAGCAGACAATTTCTTCAGCTTGGAAACCATACTTTTCTGGCCTGGACACAAGCTTGCAACTTCAACTCGCTCCGCGGACACTACGATTTGGCTCCCCATTTTGTTTTCGGGGAAGCAAGCCATGATCTGGTGCCACTCTTCCATGGTGGATAGGTCCGTGAGCACAATGAGGTACCTCTTGTTGTTGACGTACACGCCGTCTTGGCGCGCCAACTCTCGATCCGTCTTTGCCTCCTCCAGCTCCAGCTCGAAAGGAGAATCAGCCACCTCTACAAAAGTTTCTTGAAACTGTTCCACCATACTTTGGACAAACTCTTCGGGTTGGAAAGGCCGCGTCACTCTGACCCACGCGCGGCATGGAAATTTCACTTTTATGGTTGGATTGTCATAGGCCTCCAGGATGATGGAGGTATGCCCAGCGGTGCCACTTGTTCCCCACACTCCGATCACTCCAATTTGGCCCGAGCCCGAGCCTGCGCCATCCCTGACGATCAGCTGGGCGAGATCTATCCCTGCTCTTGATTCATGCTGATTCATTGCATGTCTTGTTGCTTCATCAACGCCGAGCAATGCATCAACAGCGGCGGTGTTGATGGGGAGGTCTGGAGCTTTGGACGCACCGTCGATGAGGCGGTAGCGCAAGTTCCTCTGGCCGACGTCCTCCACCTTGGCAGGCAGCTCCTTCATCTGCTCGACGACATGGCGCCGGTCGAGGAGCGTGCGAGGGATTCCCCACCAGGATTGCCCGTGGACACGGAGGACGATGTCCTCGAGGCCATCCTCGACGTCGTAGGCGACGTCGCGGACCTGGTTCGCCCAGGTCGTGACCACCTTGTTGACATGGTCATCTTGCTCATCGTCGTGTGCCACCATCAGGAAAGACTGCATCATCTGCAGTTCATCCGTGATGAAGGCCTTGTCGTGCTGCACTCCGAGCTCCATGGCCACCTCCTCTACGACGGCGGATTTGGCGCACCCAAGTGCTCCTTTCAGCACAAATTTACCGATGCTCACCGCCGTGGACTCCATCGGTGTCGATCGAGCTTCTCTCTCCCTCCCTCTCCCTGTGAGCGTTTGTGTGTGGATGAGATGTGAGAATGCAGGTCTTAGGCTCTCATGCCATGTTTTGGTAGATAATGGAAGTTCATGCGTGGCCACGATGGTTCACAACTTCAACCAATTGTTAATCAAGATTTGCCAGGTCTATAATCAACATTTGCATAGTAGTTAATTCTACTACCTCCCCTAGTTAAGCTGCTTGGACCAAGCATGCATGTGAGGCCCTTCATCCAGCAACCCACGTCATGGATTAAAGTTTAGAGCCCGCAAAAAAAATGGATTAAAGTTTAGAAAAAAAATCAATCCATACGGCTTTGATGCTAATAGCTGTCCATGATGGAGTATATGCCAGCACAAAGTTTGACTATTTATCAAGATCTATGGCGAACGTGCATGCACGTTGTGGGTTGTTGGGCTGAAAATCAAGCATAGTTTCTTGAGTTGGCTGCTAAAATTGCTGCACATACGCAGCTAGAAACGTCCATCTTTTGCCTTACACACCATACCTTCTATTGGATTCCAAAAATTAAAAAGATCCCCCCAAGAAAAATACAGCTAGAAAAATGCAATGTTTTCATCTACACCTGAAAGCCTGAACACGTAGTCGGACTCGAAAAACTGGAAGTGCTAGGAAAAAAAATCTGAAAACCTTCCGAAAATCATATTGTTTTTAGGTGGGCTACCAAAATTTGAACGCACTCAAACACCGCCGGCCTCGAAAAATTGAAAATAATCAAACCAATATGCATCAGTTTCAGGAGAATGCAACAAAAATTTCACAAGCAGACTGTAACATCATTTCGCCAACTAGCAACACAATAACATACTGATAGAGGTCGACTCATAGGTTTCAGACAGTAGGAGTTGTGCAATTCAGCACTTGTGTCAACTACTAGCATTCTAGCAAGGTTACTTTTACTTTTCAAAACAGCACTAACATCTATTCTAATTTAGGTTAACATGCATGGACTTAAACCTCTTACTTTTGCCTAGTATTCCATCCAACAACTTTGACACTTACTAGAGTACAGGCATGTGTACATACATCTTAAGAGTACAGGCTACATGGCAACCAAGCTTCAGGCTACTTGAAGTCAATCTTCTGGACTTCTGCTCCTTCTCATGATACCTCTCGCTCGTGTTCTGCGAATCTGAGAGAAAAATGTACAAGTTGATGAAGTTGATCTTTGCTTCCTGGTTGAGAAAAAAAGGTGGTATTTGCTTCTAGTTGAACAGATACTCTTAAGGAAGACAGTTCAAAAAGCAGAGGCCTGCTGATAACATGCTGGAGTTAACATTTTGGTCTGCAGTAACTGACAGAAACAGCTTGACAAACATCATCTACAGCTTGACAAACAGGTAGGACTCGGGCTTTCAGTTTAATGACAAGATACATGAACATGAACAGGAAAAGGCAAGAACTGCATAGAAACTGAACGGTCCTACTGGCCAATTACATAGTCTGGTACGGCAAAACAATGGATAAGTAACAGGCCGCACATGAACTAAATTCTCAGCAATTACATAAACCTGCTAGGAATCTGTTGTCCATACCAGGATATGAATAAATACACTAAAATATGCCCTTCTTCTCGTCCTAATCCTCCCGTCGCCGCATAATATGCTCATGAACAGTTGAGCAAGTGGCACTTCAAACATAGCTCCACCGTTCCACCTTCAAAATGGGTCCATTTTGATTGTTGGTGACCTGCTTCCTAATGTCCTCCTTGACTTCGTCTTCCCTGCTTTTTGCTTCCTTCTCCGCTTCTTCGTCGGTCATATCTTTCTTGTCTGCCTCCCATTTAATAATTACACTGTCAAATCGGACCGAGAGCCATACTTCCTTGATGCTTTGGAGAAATTCCAGCCCAGAAAAGTCACTTGTAAAATGAAAAAATTGCAGACTCAGTTAGGGCTGGACACGAGCCGAGCCGAGCCGAGTTCAGTCCGAGCCGGCCTTTGGCTCGCCTAAAGCGAGCCGATCTCGGCTCGGCTCGTTGGTTGAACGAGCCTGTTTTTGGAGGCTCGGCTCGTTTTGCCTCTGGCTCGGTCCAGCTCGAGCAGCTCGCATGTGCACTACTAATGTGTGTGCAAGCCTGTGCTTGCGGGCGTCGGGCGGCGGACGCTTGGCCAGGCACCATAGGAGGGATGAACGGTGCCATCGGTGCCGAGAGCGAGCCGTCCAGTGTCCGGCGCGGCAAGGACGACGGCGGCATCCGGCGCGGCAAGGAGGACGACAGCTACACTCTATACAATCAAGCAGAAGCATTGATCCATCCATCCATCAAGCCCTACATCCATCCATGCATCCATCGCGTGCCTGCGCAACCATGCAGGGAGCATGTGTGTCATCTGCCGTCCGTGCGCCAGTGCAAGGGAGCGCGCGTGACTGAGTGCCGAGAGTGTGCGCACCGAGTTACTAATGGGAAGGAAGGAGAGAGTACCTGCTCGTCACGTACAGCGAGAAACCAGGGGAGGAGCGTCCGCCTGCATTCGGGGTGGTGAGGAATGGCCGCATCGCTCGCCGCCATCGGTCCAGTTTTGCAGCGCGGCAAGGAGAGAGATGTGGCGGCGCGGCGAGGAGAGGGATGCGGCGGCGCTGAACAGAGAAAGGAGAGACTGCGCTCTCTCTGCGTCGCTCGTGCCCTAATGGGACGAAGGCTGATGGGAATTGGGCTGGGCCTCGAGCGAGTCACCGAGTTGGACCGGGCGAAACTCGGCTCGGCTCGGTCGGGAATCGGGCCTCATTTCACAAGTCTGCTCGCTCGTTTATTCTATCGGGCCGAGCTGTAACGGGCCGAGCTGGAGCGAGCTTCGGGCCGAGCCGAAAAGCTCGCTCGAACATCCAGTCCTAGACTCAGTACCTCAAGTTTCGGCATTGAAGTTGGCTCAAAGTCCAATGATGTGATTTCTGTGTTTCCATAATCAAGCCGAAGTACCTCGAGGCTTCCAAAGAGGCCACTCTGGAAAGTGATAGGCCCTTTGATCTGAAGCCCTTCCTCATACAAACGCAGAATGGATAGGTTTGGTGGTTTCCCAAGAACCTGCATGGTTTCACCTTCTCCCGATAGCTAGCCCAGTTATTTCTAGACTGACCTTCACGAGATTCTGGAGGCTCTTGAACCATTGCGGAAATTTCCTCAGCTGTCCGAATAGCTTGAGGCTCTGGAGGTTTTCCGGAGGCGGGGGCATGCCATCCAAGCTGTCCCAATAGTTTGAGGCTCTGGAGGAATCTTCTTCTGATTTGATTGACAAGGACTCAAGCTGGCTGAGGCCGGAAATGGCTGAACAGAATTTTAGACTATTTTTTGATTTGATAGTGCTACCAAGATCTACTCCTAACTTGCGCAGGTTGGTGAGGCCTTCTATCTCTTGTATGAAGGCACTTCCCCATTCAAGGTTCACAGTCCCTATTGTGTGCAGGCTTTTCAGTTTCCCTATCCCTCTTGGCACATTCACAGCATAAGATGCTATGGCGTATTCAACATAGCAAGTGAAAGGAATGCACCCACCACGACGCTTGGAACGCACGCGGTATGGTATGCATGGCAGTTCCAACTTCCAGCCCTTCTACAATATATACTTTGTTGCCAGCATGCAAATAACGTAGCTTACTAAGCTTGGTGATGGTTTTGGGAAGCATAAGTATACTTGTATGTTTGATATCTAGTGTCTCGAGTTGTCTCAGGTCACCCACTGAATCCGGGAGGTATGAGACACCGTCACACCTTCTTAGAGAAAGGTATCTCAGATGAAGATGCTTCCCAATGTGCTCAAGGTGATGATCAGCTAGACCTTTTGTATCTTCTAGGTCCAATATCCGAAGAAACCTCATCTTGTCAGAAATGTAAAATGGCATCCACTCGCCAAACACCGTCAATGACCTTTTTTTCAGAAAAGGAGGATGACCCCCAGCCTCTGCATCTAGTAAATGCATGCGGCCACTTTATTGATTATTCTCGAGGCCCTTACAAAGTATCACAACAATACGCCTGAATCCGCCATCTTGGCATCATATGCCCCTACTCCTATCCATATGATGAAGGGGCGCTAGCTGGGCCAAATACCCAGTCCATTCACCTAAGCCTATCATCAAAAGCCAGAAGCCCCAGCCGAGCCACATACCAGGTCTGGGGCAGAACTGGCCTGACGCACTCACATGTGTCGTCGCCGCCATCTTCCACTGGTCCGTCTTCAGAGCATATATTGAGGCTTCTATCTTGTTAGGCCTCTCTGCCATCGACGCCACCATGACGTCAGACATAAACCCCCTCCTGCGTGAGTCCAGCACCGCGCATCGGGCGCCGAGTCTCCACTGCACCACGCCGCCGAGATCCGCCGTCATCAATGTGCAGGATGAAGCACCGCTCCACCAAAAAAAGCCGCTCACTGGTCCCTCGAACCCGTGTACGCCTCCAAGAATGATGCCCCCAAGAAGGAAACGACACCAACGCGCCGCCATCATCTGATCTACTGATCTAGGGTTTCCCCCGGAGGTAGCGGATAGAGGTCTGGAGCTTCTCCACGGCGATGCCTTCAAGAAGGTAATGACACAAAAGAGTGCCGCCAACGCCGGTCTTGGCATCAAGCCGAGAACTAGGTTTTCACCCGGATCCGCTGAAGAGACCTCCATCAAGCATCGTGTGCACGGGTCGCCGCCGCGTCGCCACCACCACACCGGGGCCCCAACGCAACCGCCAGCACGACCACCGTGCCTAGCAGCCGTGGAGGCCCGGCGTCACCACGCCCGTCGGCAGCCACGCCCGGGTCTCGACCGGCCAGATCCAGATTCGGAGAAAGGGATCGGGACGGAACAGAGACCTCCGGTCGCCGCAGCCGCAGGCAACATCACGGGACGGAGCTCCATCACCCCCGCAGCCACCGCGCCATGCCGCCGCCGCGCCCTCGCAGCACCACGCCGCCAAGCGCCGCCGCCGACAGAGCACCGCGCCATGGTCAGAGGGCGGGGAGCCACGCCGAGGAGAGACCCCGCCGCCGCCGGCCGTGCCCGGGCTTTGCCCGGCAGTAGCCCTTGGCGGCGACGAGGGGGAAGGGAGGAGAGGAGGTCGGCCGGTGGCTGGGATCTGGATTCCTCCCGTGTCGCCTCGAGGAGGGACGCGGGGGTCGGGGGGTGTGGAGGCACCGTATACGAGACAACTCCACGATGCTCTCCAACTCACGCTTATCTCCCTTCCAGTTACTGCTTATGGCAAGGTGACGCACTGTGCCTTGAGTGTCCAACCTGCACCCTTCCTCCAGCCTCAAGACAAGATTTTCCTTCATTGACTCTGCGATGTTGATATCACGGATCAGATCATGTAGCTGGCAGGAGTCAAGTCCTTTTCTGCTGCAAACTGATTGCTGAGTTGGCAATATCATGCTCCTCTCTATGAGTTCCATGAAGTATTTGTCTGCTACAACTCTGTTTCGTGAGTAACCTTCGGCGATCCATCGGCACACCAAACGTCTCCGGTTAACATTGCGGTCTTCATTGAAGATGGAAATGTACAAAAAACAAGACTTGAGGTAATATGGCAGGCCATCATAACTCTTCATAAGGACTGCATTTATGACCTTTAACTTTGGATTAATCTCCAACTCAACACTGATATGTTCATTCAATTTCCTCCATTCCGAAGCAGTTTTCATTGGTTGGTCTGCCAAGAAACCAGCTATGGTGACTATCGCAAGAGGAAGTCCATTGCACTTTTTTAGGATGAGTTTCGCGGGTTCAACCAACTCAGGATATTGCTTAGCCAAATTTGTGGCCTTATTCTTAAATACCTGCAATAGAGCAAAATACAATTAGTCTTTTTACTAGTCTACAATTGAATAAATCAGGTGCATGCAAACCAATGTTATGGGGCGGAGGGAGTATGTAACATCGTCATTTAATTTTACTACTCTTTTGTGGGATATGGCAACAAACTTGGCCGGGAGAACTAACTCCTTCACTATCAAAATTTTCAAGTGACCAGGATATAGTTCTGTACGTATTAATTCTCTATGTCTGAAATACGAAATCACACACTATCTGCTATTGTACAATTGACAACAATATATGTGAAGTTGAAACTTACTGTGCACATCTCTAAAACCATATTTTTGTACTAGAATTCAAATAACCATTTTCTATCCATCTTCTGTGTGTATGAAATTTCGATTAGTTTTTCTGAACTTGAAGAAATTTGTAATTTTGCTAAGATTTAAGATGGAAAACAAGGAAAATACTACTCTAGTCTTGTGTTCATATCAACCTATCTGGAAAAGCACATCTATGGTTTCAAACAAATTGGAAACAAATTCTAATAAATGGAACTCATTTTTGGTACATGATTTATTTAACCAAGGTTCTGGTATTATACTCCCTCCGTCTGAAAATACTTGTCGGAGAAATGAATGTATCTACATATATTTTAGTTTTAGATACATTCATTTTTATCCATTTCTCCGACAAGTATTTCTGGACGGAGGGAGCAGGGACATAAAGAGAAGTGATAAGTCATGAATTATTGTCGGCTTGGTTCTAATCTAACTTGGCCTAACCCAGAATTGTTGCAATGGTCGAAAGTACATTCCTACATGATAAACCTGCAACATGGGTTGGTGGTGGTGGCCTAGTCTTACGTTTTTGCACCCCCACTCCGATGTACCTCCTCCAAATCTATGGTTGCTGGAGTTGTGCTTACAGAATGCTAATCTGAAATGACCCTTTGAACAAAAGGAAAAGTGAAATGGGTAAACTAAGTGAGTAATTCTCTTTCAGTACCTTTTTTGTGAACAGGTCGAATGCATGCTTGTCTGGTAGACCACTGAGCAAACGTATGCACTCCTTTTCTGGCATGTACTCTGGTTCCTTGCAACAATGTTTAGCAATATCCTCTCGCCTTGTGGTCACAACAACCAAGCATGGTTTTCCCATTTCGACGAAAAAGGGTTTCCCCTGCTTTGTATTACAAAGCAAGAAACGTACAAGAAAGGGTGACTCCTACCACTAGGGACCTCCCGCTCCCCCGCTCCCTAGGGTTCCCCGCCGCCGCCGCCGGCTCCCCCGCGCGGAGCCGCCGCCACGGCGGCCCGAGCCCGCCGCCGCCGCCAGCCCCCTCCTTCCCCCGTTCCCCTTCTCCTCCCCCCCTCCTCGCCCCTGTA
>NC_041390.1:627133815-627134149 GCF_002162155.2 Triticum dicoccoides | reverse complement strand
GGCCGGAGCCCGCCGCCGCCGCCAACCCCCTCCTTCCCCCGTTCCCCTTCTCCTCCCCCCCTCCTCGCCCCTGTACCCCCGCGCCGCCTCCCCGAGCGAGGCGGCCGGGGGCCCTGCCTCCGCGCGCCTCCAGCGCCTCCCCGCGCGCATCCCTCCCCCGCCGCCGTCAGCCTGCGCCGCCGGCCCTCGGCCGCGTGATGCTGGCGGCGGTGGGCTTGCCCTTCCCCGCGCGCGGTCCTCCCCTGCTCGGGCGGTGATGGCCGGCGGCGGTGTGCTTCGGCCGGTGGCGGTTCGGCGTCCGGGTGTGGAGGCCGGCGGTGCTCGCCTTGGTGGT
>NC_041390.1:627129799-627133805 GCF_002162155.2 Triticum dicoccoides | reverse complement strand
GCCGCCTCCCCGAGCGAGGCGGCCGGGGGCCCTGCCTCCGCGCGCCTCCAGCGCCTCCCCGCACGCATCCCTCCCCCCGCCGCCGTCAGCCTGCGCCGCCGGCCCTCGGCCGCGTGATGCTGGCGGCGGTGGGCTTGCCCTTCCCCGCGCGCGGTCCTCCCCTGCTCGGGCGGTGATGGCCGGCGGCGGTGCGCTTCGACCGGTGGCGGTCCGGCGTCCTGGTGTGGAGGCCGGCGGTGCTCGCCTTGGTGGTGCCGCCTCTTGGCGGCGGGGTGGTCCGGTGGTGCTGGCCGGCCGGGGGCCGTCCCCGGTCCAGATCTGGGCCTGTAGGGTTCCTTCTGGGTCCTTGCGGGTCGGTTCCGGCGCAACCGCGATGCTCTCTGTATGAGGAGGCTGGGGAGCGGCTTGGACTGGATCAGCGACGCCGGCGGCGTACCAGCTGCTGCGCGGAGGCGGGAGCTGTCCGGGCCTTTGAGGGCCCGGCCGGGCCTGTGGGGCCACGGGCCTGGTAGGCTCCTGCCATGGCGTCCGGTCGGCTACCGTCGTGGACGGTGGAGGTGGGGCCCTTCCGTATGCCGATGGTGTTGTTGCTCTAGTCCGGGCTCCTCTTCTTCGTTGTGCAGACCATCTTCGCGGTACTGTGGTGAGACAGCGTGGGAAGCTTCGTGTTCGTGTTGGCGCAGGGTGGTGGTCGGTCTGGTGGCGAGCTCCGGAGTGCCTGAGGGAGAGGCTGGGATCGGGAGAAATCTTTGTTGGCTTGGCCGACACCGACGCGGTGGCGCCTGAGGGTGCCGCCAGACCTTCTTGGAGGGCGTCGGGGCTACCCTTCCTCTCTCCTCGCCGTGTACCGGGGGAAACCCTTGGCAGGATTGAGCATAGTTATGAGAATATCTAGGTATGATCATGTATATAGGCATCACGTTCGAGACAAGTAGACCGACTCCTGCCTGCATCTACTACTATTACTCCACTCATCGACCGCTATCCAGTATGCATCTAGAGTATTAAATTCAAGAAAACAGAGTAACGTCTTAAGCAAGATGACAGGATGTAGAGGGATAAATTCATGCAATATGATAAAGACACCATCTTGTTATTCTCGATGGCAATAATACAATACGTGCCTTGCTGCCCCTACTGTCACTAGAAAAGGACACCGCAAGATTGAACCCAAAGCTAAGCACTTCTCCCATTGCAAGAAAAACCAATCTAGTAGGCCAAACCAAACTGATAATTCCTAGAGACTTGCAAAGATAACCAATCATACATAAAAGAATTCAGAGAAGATTCAAATATTGTTCATAGATAATCTTGATCATAAACCCACAATTCATCAGTCTCAACAAACACACCGTAAAAAGAAGATTACATCGAATAGATCTCCACGAAAGAGGGGGAGGACATTGTATTGAGATCCAAAAAGAGAGAAGAAGTCATTTAGCTACTAACTATGGACCCGAAGGTCTGAGGTAAACTACTCACACTTCATCGGAGAGGCTATGATGATGATGTAGAAGCCCTTCGTGGTGGATTCCCCTTCCGGCGGAGCTCCGGAACAGGCCCCAAGATGGGATCTCGTGGGTACAGAAGGTTGCGGCGGTGGAATTAGGTTTTAGCTCCGTATCTGATCGTTTGGGGGTACTTAGGTATATATAGGAGGAAGGAGTACGTCGGTGGAACAAAGGGGGCCCCATGAGGCAGGGGGCGCGCCCCCCATCCTCGTGGCCACCTCCCTTCTTTCTTGACGTGGGGTCCAAGTCTCCTGGATCATATTCGGTGAGAAAATCACGTTCCCGAAGGTTTCATTCCGTTTGGACTCCGTTTGATATTCCGTTTCTTCGAAACACTGAAATAGGCAAAAAAACAGCAATTCTGGGTTGGGCCTCCGGTTAATAGGTTAGTCTCAAAAATAATATAAAAGTGGAAAATAAAGCCCAATATAGTCCAAAACAGTAGATAATATAGCAATGGAGCATTCAAAAATTATAGATACATTGAAGACGTATCACGGGCCGTTCTTTCCCCGCGCGCTTGGTGAGCCGCGAGGGCTTTCCGAGGGCGGCGGTGCATCTCGGCCAGCAACGGTGCGGCTCGGTGGCGGGCCTCGGGGTTTAAAGCGATCCTTTACACTTCACAACAATGCCCGCCATGCTTTAAAGCGATGCCTGACATGACAAGATTAGGTGTAAAGATATGTATCATCTTTTGATAGATGCTTGATGCCTCCATCAGTATCGATTAAGTTTCGGAGGACAGCTCCCAGCCTCTCAGCCATGTTCAGACAGATGATGATGGAAGTTATTCTTTCTTAACCAGTACTTGCCATGCCTCGATCGCATTGCACATTAGTTCAATGAACGCTGCGGTGGGCTCACTCTTTACTACTGTAGTTAATTGACAGCCAGACCTCGGCTTTGATACTGAACATAGTACATACAGTATACTCAAAGATCAACTATTTATCGATCCGCGTACATGCACCTTGTCTTTGTGCGATTTTGGGATTCCTTGCGTGAGGCATATGCTCCGTTCACCACTCAAGATCGCGTCGCGTATTAGTTTAATCAACAGCAAGACTCATTACTTTTAGCTAGCTAGGATTTACCGTTTTAGTGGTAACTCCAGGTGCTGTTTTTGTGATCAAAATGAATCGATTAAATACCTCTTTCTCGAGTGTCCACTTGCAAAATTATTATGGAGATCAATACATATAGCTTTTAATGTTCATCCGCCGACGAGCATAAACACATTATTTGGGGCGTGACTTAATGACGTGGACGTACACATTGCTAAGCATATTCGGATAGGGATATATGCCCTTTTTTGGCATATATAAAACGCTAGGAATGATTTGATTTTTAATAGGACAAACTTCACAAGTTTTTGCAGGTTATCTACAAAGCTATAACTTGGATCCGTATGTGGTCCTTACTCACTCGGACTTCAGAAAGCTTTTGGTTATTGGGTGCAACCGCTGAAAGATGGTAGCACGGGCTATCTTCATCCGATTTGGATAGCGAGCTAATAATAGACTTGATCTATAGGCATCGTGGTATGTTCTTTATCGCCGGATGTGGCATTTTTACTCTTTATTTTCGACTTATGTTCAGACTATGAGCTTCTCTGGACCTTGTGACTTTGTTACGTTTACTTTCAATAACATGGTTGTATGCATCGATTGATGCAGAGGACGAGGGTTATCCTCCTTTTCAAAAAAAAAAAGGATTTAGTAAATGTTAATCATGCTAGATAGATGAAGGAAGCTATTCCTTTTTAATCAAGAGTTGCAAATGCATTGCACATTAGTTCAGTTAACAATGGGACTCATCACTAGCTAGGCCTTACAGCGACCATATGATTAACGATTATTAATTTATACCAAAAGTGTTAGCTAAATTAGCGGTGGGGCTCATCACTGGATAGGCATTACAGCGATGACAGGATTAGCAACTGTTAATTTGTGCTAGGCTTTATTTCAATATGCAGAGGGCACTGGGATTATCTAGAGGAGATGTCGAACCTCAGTGGTCGTAGGCGCCGCCGCAGCACCCCGGTCGGCAGCCACAGCCCAGCCACCAACCCGCTTACTCCCCTGCTTCCAGTCGGCGACGGTGGAGCTGCGGTACAACATGCGTGGCTTGACGGAGAACGTTCGTGGAGGATCCAGCCCCGCTCGATGGCTCAAAACCATCATAGTTGAAACTAGGGTAACAATTTGATATCACATATGAGTCAGGACATAAAGAATCAGCAAGTCTGCGCCTAATCGAGCATTGATTGTCGAATTTGCTCGTGAAAACAGTTAAACTAACAAGTTGGGTCCATCTATCGGGCTAACGTGGCAAAGACCAAGCACAAAAAAACATTGACCGGCTGAGGTGGCAAATGAGACGGGAACCCCGCATGTCAGTGACTGCATGACCATCTTCTTCTCATCTCTCTTTCTATGGGACATTACATCGAGCAGCTTGTGGGCGGCCCGACTCCAGCGACTAGAGGCACTGGC
>NC_041390.1:627110069-627129510 GCF_002162155.2 Triticum dicoccoides | reverse complement strand
GCAAGCCGATGCCGCTCCCATCGGCTTGGACGCCCGACCATATGCGCCCGTGCGAGCCGATAGCCCCATGACCATGGCAGCCGAGCCCCTGCTCGAGCTAGCCCCGGGCCACCTCGTCCGGTTCCTTGCACGCCTAGCCGCCGTGAGCACGCACACATTTAGAAGCGTCCCACACCACTCCCGCGAGATCCGGCGACCGCTCGTCCTGCTCACGCCGGCCGTCGGCCATGGCTGACCTCGGGAGCACGGCCGCACGCCTACGGTCGTGCCACGCGGGTGGCCCTGCCCGCGCGCCTCGCCGCCGTCGAGCGACACCTCCGGCAACCACGCCAGTCCCTCCAGCGAGCTTGCTCCTACAGCTCGCCGGCACGGCACAACACCGACGCTCCCTCCCATCTCTGCATCTGGCCAATTGGAGCTACCCCGTGGATGATATCCAATGTGCAACACCTTGTGGGCTACACATTAAGGTGAAGAACATATCAATGAAGGTGGTGGACGGCTATGCTTTAACAAATCCCCCTGAAGCAACCTTTCATGGTAATCCAATTCCAGCTGACTATGCTCATGTCGTGGTGGATGCACTGATGTCGGGATATAACGATCTAGAGTTTGACATTCATGGAGGTGAAGAGGAGAGCACACTGCAAGAGGCCATACATCGTATCATTCTATGGAGAAAGGATTGCATCATCTTTCCAAGGCCACCGACTCCTCCTCCAAGTCTGCCGTGTCAGCCGACTCCTGCTCCTCCAAGTCCGCCACCGCGTCAGCCGACTCCTCCTCCTCCAAGTCCGGCACCGCGTCAGCCGACTCCTCCTCCTCCAAGTCCGGCACCGCGTCTGCCGACTCCTCCTCCTCCTCCAAGTCCGGCACCGCGTCTGCCGACTCCTCCTCCTCCAAGTTCGGCACCGCGTCAGCCGACTCCTCCTCCAAGTCAGGCACCACGTCAGTCGTCTCCGCCGCCTCAGCAACAACGGAAGAGAGGCGCTGCAGCTACGACTGCTGGCGGTCCAACAGGCAAGAAATTCAGATATGGTCTAAGCCTCAGGGCTCCTCCGAAGTTGCCTTACGACTTGACTGTCGAGGAAAACAAGGCCGTAGTGGATGCCCAAGTTCACGCCCATTTTGCATCGAAATTGCCCCCGCCGCCAAAGGAGAAAGTACCCGAGGAAATCTCACAACACTTTGTGGATATGGCTAAACCGGCTGTGATGAGAAGGGACTCAGACTATGAGCGCTCTATCAAGAATTCATATCGTGCATAAAAAGAGAAGGAGTCGAGCTCGAGCTCGAGCCAAGGAGCTGGTAAAAAAAGCGGCAAAACTATTCCCCAGCTCGGAGAACATGCAGTGCAATCGATCCTCCCACTCATTGTACAAACACATGTGAGTACCGCCGATCAGCTAGTAATAACCGATGATCATAGAAGGCAGGCTAAAGAGGCCAGTATCACTGTTAAACAACTCCTAGGCATCGAGGAACTCCCCGGGTTTACAGAGGAGGAACTAAGATGGAAATATGTCCCCGGCCAGCCTCTGGTCAAGCCTGAGGAGATCCCGCTTCTGTCAACGAGAATGCGCACATTTGATACGTCTCCAACGTATCTATGATTTATGAAGTATTCATGCTATGTTTACAAAATTTTATATGGTTTTGGTATGATTTGCATGGAACTAACCCGGAATGACGCTGTTTTCAGCAGAATTACTGTGGTGTTCTTTTTTGTGCAGAAATAAAAGTTCTCCAAATGAGCTGAAACTTTTTGACGATTTTTTTGGAACAAAAGAGACCCCCAAAGCTTCGTGGGAGAGCCCGGTGGGTTGTGCTCACCTCGGGGCCCATCTTCGCATGAAACCGACGCCCAAAAATCCTATAAAAAGAGAAACCATCAAAAATAACCCTAGATCAGAAGTTCCGCCGCCGCAGGCCTCTGTAGCCACCGAAAACTAATCTAGACCCCGTTCTGGCACCCTGTCGGAGGGGGAATCATTACCGGTGGCCATCTTCATCATCCCGGCAGCCACCACGATGAGGAGGGAGTAGTCCACCCTCCGGGCTGAGGGTTTGTACCAGTAGTTATGTGTTTAATCTCTCTTTCTCTCTCTCTCTCTCTCGTGTTCTTGAGATGTCACGATCTTGATGCATCGCGGCTTTGTTAATATAGTCGGATCATATTGTGTTTTCCCCTTGATATCGCTTGAAGCTACGTCGGTATTTCCCAAAGAGGAAGGGATGATGCAGCACAACGGCGGTAGGTATTTCCCTCAGATATGAAACCAAGGTTATCGAACCAGTAGGAGAACCAAACAACACAACGTAAACAGCCACTGCACACAAATAACAACACCTCGCAACCCGACGTGTTAAAGGGGTTGTCAATCCCTTTCGGGTAACGGCGCCAGAAACGGTGCGTGGACGGGAGAAAGTTGTAATAGATTGAATAAATAGATCGCAAATAAAATAAAGTGCAGAAAAGTATTTTTGTATTTTTGGTTTAATAGATCTGAAAATAAATGTAAATAAAAAGTAGATCGCAAAGGCAAATATATGAGAAAGACACCCGGGGGCCGTAAGTTTCACTAGTGGCTTCTCTCGAGAAAAATAACAAACGGTGGGTAAACAAATTACTGTTGGGCAATTGATAGAACTTCAAATAATCATGACGATATTCAGACAATGATCATTATATAGGCATCACGTCCAAGATTAGTAGACCGACTGCTACCTGCATCTACTACTATTACACCATACATCGACCTCTATCCAGCATGCATCTAGTGTATTAAGTTCATGGAAAAATGGAGTAATGCAATAAGAACGATGACATTATGTAGACAAGATCTATCTATGTAGAGATAGACCCATCATTTTATCCTTAGTAGCAACGATACATACGTGTCGGTTCCCCTTCTGTCACTGGGATCAAGCACCGTAAGATCGAACACACTACAAAGAACATCTTCCCATTGCAAAATAAATAGATCAAGTTGGTCAAACAAAACCCAAATATCGGAGAAGAAATATGAAGCTATAAGAGATCATGCATAGAAGAGATTAAAGAAACTCAAATACTTTCATGGATATAAAAATATATAACTGGTCATAAACTCAAAGGTCATCAGATCCCTGTTGGAAATATGCCCTAGAGGCAATAATAAAAGTATTATTATTATATTTCCTTGTTCATCATAATTGTCTTTTATTCATGCTATAACTGTATTATCCGGAAATCGTAATACACGTGTGAATACATAGACCACAATATGTCCCTAGTGAGCCTCTAGTTGACTAGCTCGTTGTGATCAACAGATAGTCATGGTTTCCTGGCTATGGACATCGGATGTCGTTGATAACGGGATCACATCATTAGGAGAATGATGTGATGGACAAGACCCAATCCTAAGACTAGCACAAAAGATCGTGTAGTTCATTTGCTAGAGCTTTGCCAATGTCAAGTATCTCTTCCTTTGACCATGAGAGCGTGTAACTCCTGGATACCGTAGGAGTGCTTTGGGTGTATCAAACGTCACAACGTAACTGGGTGACTATAAAGGTGCACTACAGGTATCTCCGAAAGTATCTATTGTTTTATGCGGATCGAGACTGGGATTTGTCACTCCGTGTAAACGGAGAGGTATCTCTGGGCCCACTCGGTAGGACATCATCATATGCGCAATGTGACCAAGGAGTTGATCACGGGATGATGTGTTACGGAACGAGTAAAGTGACTTGCCGGTAACGAGATTGAACAAGGTATTGGATACCGACGATCGAATCTCGGGCAAGTAACATACCGATAGACAAAGGGAATTGAATACGGGATTGATTAAGTCCTTGACATTGTGGTTCATCCGATGAGATCATCATGGAACATGTGGGAGCCATCATGGGTATCCAGATCCCGCTGTTGGTTATTGACCGGAGAACATCTCGGTCATGTCTACATGTCTCCCGAACCCGTAGGGTCTACACACTTAAGGTTCGATGACGCTAGGGTTATAAAGGAAGTTTGTATGTGGTTACCAAATGTTGTTCGGAGTCCCGGATGAGATCCCGGACGTCACGAGGAGTCCCGGAATGGTCCGGAGGTAAAGATTTATATATGGGAAGTCCTATTTTGGCCACCGGAAAATGTTCGGGATTTTTCGGTATTGTACCGGGAAGGTTCTAGAAGGTTCCGGAGTGGGGCCCACCTGCATGGGGGGACCCACATGGACGTGGGTAGTGGGGGCAAGGCCCCACACCCCTGGTCAAGGCGCACCAAGATCCCCCCTTAGAAGGAATAAGATCATATCCCGAAGGGATAAGATCAAGATCCCTAAAAAGGGGGGATAACAATCGGTGGGGAAGGAAATAATGAGATTTCTTTCCTCCCACCTTGGCCAACGCCCCAATGGACTTGGAGGGCAAGAAACCAGCCCCTCCACCCCTATATATAGTGGGGAGGCGCATGGGAGCTATACACGAAGTTCTGGCACAGCCCTACCTCTCTCCCTACTCCTCCTCTCCCATGGTGCTTGGCGAAGCCCTGCTGGATTGCCACGCTCCTCCACCACCACCACGCCGTTGTGCTGCTGTTGGATGGAGTCTTCCTCAACCTCTCCCTCTCTCCTTGCTGGATCAAGGCGTGGGAGACGTCACCGGGCTGTACGTGTGTTGAACGCGGAGGTGCCGTCCGTTCGGCACTAGGATCATCGGTGATTTGAATCACGACGAGTACGACTCCATCAACCCCGTTCACTTGAACGCTTCCGCTTAGCAATTTACAAGGGTATGTAGATGCACTCTCTTTCTACTCGTTGCTGGTCTCTCCATAGATAGATCTTGGTGACACGTAGGAAAATTTTGAATTTCTGCTACGTTCCCCTACAGTGGTATAAGAGCTAGGTCTATTGCGTAGATTCTTTGCACGAGTAGAACACAAAGTAGTTGTGGGCGTTGATGTTGTTCAATATGCTTACCGTTACTAGTCCAATCTTCTTTCGACGGTATTGTGGGATGAAGCGGCCCGGACCGACCTTACACGTACTCTTACGTGAGACAGGTTCCACCGATTGACATGCACTTGGTGCATAAGGTGGCTAGCGGGTGCCAGTCTCTCCCACTTTAGTCGGAACGGATTCGATGAAAAGGGTCCTTATGAAGGGTAAATAGCAATTGGCATATCACGTTGTGGTCTTGCGTAGGTAAGAAACGTTCTTGCTAGAAACCCATAGCAGCCACGTAAAACATGCAACAACAATTAGAGGACGTCTAACTTGTTTTTGCAGGGTATGCTATGTGATGTGATATGGCCAAGAAGAATGTGATGAATGACATGTGATGTATGAGATTGATCATGTTCTTGTAATAGGATTCACGACTTGCATGTCGATGAGTATGACAACCGGCAGGAGCCATAGGAGTTGTCTTTATTTATTGTATGACCTGCGTGTCATTGAAGAACGCCATGTAAACTACTTTACTTTATTGCTAAACGCGTTAGTCATAGAAGTAGAAGTAGTCGTTGGCGTGACAACTTCATGAAGACACGATGATGGAGATCATGATGATGGAGATCATGGTGTCGTGCCGGTGACGATGATGATCATGGAGCCCCGAAGATGAAGATCAAAAGGAGAAAAATGATATTGGCCATATCATGTCACTATTTGATTGCATGTGATGTTTATCATGTTTATGCATCTTGTTTGCTTAGGACGACGGTAGTAAATAAGATGATCCCTTACAAAATTTCAAGAAGTGTTCTCCCCTAACTGTGCACCGTTGCTACGGTTCGTCGCTTCTAAGCACCATGTGATGATTGGGTGTGATGGATTCTTACGTTCACATACAACGGGTGTAAGACAGTTTTACACAGCGAAAACACTTAGGGTTAACTTGACGAGCCTAGCATGTGCAGACATGGCCTCGGAACATGGAGACCGAAAGGTCGAGCATGAGTCGTATGGTAGATACGATCAACATGAAGATGTTCACCGATGATGACTAGTCCGTCTCACGTGATGATCGGACACGGCCTAGTTGACTCGGATCATGTGATCACTTAGATGACCAGAGGGATGTCTATCTAAGTGGGAGTTCATAAGATGAACTTAATTATCCTGAAATAGTCAAAAGACCTTTTGCAAATTATGTCGTAAGCTCGCGCTTTAGTTCCACTGTTTAGATATGTTCCTAGAGAAAATATAGTTGAAAGTTGATAGTAGCGATTATGCGATCAGTAGAAAGCATATGTCCTTAATGCACCGCTCAGTGTGCTGAACCCCAACGTCGTTTGTCGATGTTGCGAACATCGGACATACACGTTTTGATAACTACGTGATAGTTCAATTAAATGGTTTAAGTAGAGGCACCAAAGACGTTTTCGAAACGTCGCGGAACATATGAGATGTTTCGAGGGCTAAAATTGGGATTTCAGGCTCGTGCCCACGTCAAGAGGTATAAGACCTCCGACGATTTTCTTAGCCTGCAAACTAAGGGAGAAAAGCTAAATCGTTGAGCTTGTGCTCAGATTGTCTGAGCACAACAATCACTTGAATCGAGTGGGAGTTGATCCTCCAGATGAGATAGTGATGTTTCCCCAAAGTCATTGCCATCAAGCTGCTAGAGCTTCGTGATTAACTATAACATATCAGGGATAGATATGATGATCCTTGAAATATTCATGATGTTTGACACCGCGAAAGTAGAAATCAAGAAGGAGCATCAATTGTTGATGGTTGGTGAAACCACTAGTTTCAAGAAGGGCAAGGGAACAAAGGGATACTTCATGAAACGGCAATTCAGCTGCTGCTCTAGTGAAGAAACCCAAGGTTGAACCCAAACCCGAGACTAAGTGCTTCTGTAATAAGGGGAACAACCACTGGAGCAGCATTACCCTAGATACTTGGTAGATGAGAAGGCTGGCAAGGTCGATAGAAGTATATTGGATATACATTATGTTAATGTGTACTTTACTAGTACTCCTAGTAGCACCAGGGTATTGGATACCGGTTCGGTTGCTAAGTGTTAGTAACTCGAAATAAAAGCTACGGAATAAAAGGAGACTAGCTAAAGGTGAGCTGACGATATATGTTGGAAGTGTTTCCAAGGTTGATATGATCAAGCATCGCACGCTCCCTCTACCACCGAGATTGGTGTTTGCGTTGAGCATAGACATGATTGGATTATGTCTATCGCAATACGGTTATTCATTTAAGGAGAATAATGGTTACTCTATTTTTGAATAATACCTTCAATGGTCTTGCACCTAAAGGAATGGTTTATTGAATCTCGGTCGTAGTGATACACATTTTCATGCCAAAAGATATAAGATAGTAATGATAGTACCACTTACTTGTGGCACTGCCATGTAAGTCATAATGGTATAAAACGCATGAAGAAGCTCCATGTTGATGGATCTTTGGACTCACTCGTTTTTGAAAAGTTTGAGACATGCGAACCATGTCTATTGGTGTATATGCATGAAGAAACTCCATGCAAATGGATCGTTCGGACTCACTTGATTTTGAATCACTTGAGATATGCAAATCATACCACATGGGCAAGATGACTGAAAAGCCTCATTTCAGTAAGATGGAAGAAGATAGCAACTTGTTGGAAGTAACACATTTTGATGTGTGCAGTAGAATGAGTGCTGAGGCATGCAGTGAATATCATTATGTTCTTACTTCACAGATGATTCGAGTAAATGTTGAGTATATTTACTTGATGAAACACAAGTCTGAATTATTGAATGGTTCAAGTAATTTCAGAGTGAAGTAGCAGATCATTGTGACAAGAGGATAAAATGTCTATGATATGATCATAGAGATGAATATCTAAGTTACGAGTTTTGGCACACAATTAAGACATTGTGGAAATTGTTTCGCAATTAATACCGCCTGGAACACCATAATGTGATGGTGTGTCCGAACATCATAGTTGCACCCTATTGGATATGGTGCGTACCATGATGTCTCTTATCGAATTACCACTATCGTTCATGGGTTAGGCATTAGAGACAACCACATTCACTTTAAATAGGGCACCACGTAATTCCGATGAGATGACACCGTATGAATTATGGTTTAGAGAAACCTAAGTTGTCGTTTCTTAAAAGTTTGTGGCTGCGACGCTTATATGAAAAAGTTTCAGGTTGATAAGCTCGAACCCAAAGCGGATAAAATGCATCTTCATAGGAAACCCAAAACAGTTGGGTATACCTCCTAATTCAGATCCGAAAGCAATATGGATTGTTTCTAGAATCGGGTCCTTTCTCGAGGAAAAGTTTCTCTCAAAAGAATTGAGTGGGAGGATGGTGGAGACTTGATGAGGTTATTGAACCGTCTCTTCAACTAGTGTGTGACAGGGCACAGGGAGTAGTTCCTGTGGCACCTACACCAATTGAAGTGGAAGCTTATGATATTGATCATGAAACTTCGGATCAAGTCACTCCCAAACCTCGTAGGATGACAAGGATGCGTACTACTTCAGAGTGGTACGTAATCCTGTCTTGAAGGTCATGTTGCTAGACAACAATGAACCTACGAGCTATGAAGAAGCGATGGTGGGCCCGGATTCCGATAAATGGCTTGAGGCCATAAAATCCGAGAGAGGATCCATGTATGAAAACAAAGTGTAGACTTTGGCAGAACGGCTCGATGGTCGTAAGGCTAATGAGTACAGATGGATTTCAAAAGGAAGACGGACAATGATGGTAAATGTCACCATTAAGAAAGCTCGACTTGTCGTTAAGATGTTTTCCGACAAGTTCAAGGAGTTGACTACGATGAGATTTTCTCACTCGTAGCGATGCTAAGAGTCTGTTGGAATTATATTAGCGATTACTGCATTATTTATGAAATCTTGCAGATAGGATGTCAAAACATTGTTTCCTCGACAATTTTAATGAGGAAAGGTTGTATGTGATACAACCGGAAGGTTTTGTCAATCCCGAAAGATGCTAATAAGTATGCAAAGCTCCAGCAATCCTTCTAAGGACTGGAGTGAGCATCTCGGAGTTGGAATGTATGCTTTGATGATGATCAAAAATTTTGGGTTTGTACAAAGTTTATGAGAAACTTGTATTTCCAAAGAAGTGAGTGGGAGCACTATAGAATTTCTGATGAGTATATGTTGTTGACATATTGTTGATCAGAAATGACGTAGAATTTCTGGAAAGCATATAGGGTTATTTTGAAAGTGTTTTTCAATGGAAAGCATGGATTAAGCTACTTGAACATTGAGCATCAAGATCTATAAGGATAGATCAAAATGCTTAATAATACTTTCAAATGAGCACATACCTTGACATGATCTTGAAGGTGTTCAAGATGGACCATTCAAAGAAGGAGTTCTTGCCTGAGTTGTAAGGTACGAAGTTAAGACTTAAAGCTCGACCACGGCAGAATAGAGAGAAAGGACGAAGGTCGTCCCCTATGCTTAAGACGTAGGCTCTTCAGTATGCTATGCTGTGTACCGCACCTGAAGTGTGCCTTGCCATGAGTCAGTCAAGGGGTACAAGAGTGATCCAAGAATGGCTCACAGGACAGCGGTCAAAGTTATCATTAGTAACTAGTGGACTAAGGAATTTTCTTGATTATGGAGGTGGTAAAAGAGTTCGTCGTAAAGGTTACGACGATGCAAGCTTGACACCTATCCGGATAGCTCTGAGTAGAGAGACCAGATACATATAATGGACCAATAATTTAGAATAGCTCCAAGTAGAACAGTTGTTTGGAATAGCTCCAAATAGAGCGTGGTAGCTGCATCTAGGAGATGACATAGAGATTTGTAAAGCACACACGGATCTGAAAGGTTCAGACCCGTTGACTAAAACCTCTCTCACAAGCAACATGATCAAACATAAAACTCATTGAGTGTTAATCACATAGTGATGTGAACTAGACTACTGACTCTAGTAAACTCTTGGGTATTAGTCACATGGCGATGTGACCTGTGAGTGTTAATCACATGGCGATGTGAACTAGATTATTGACTCTAGTGCAAGTGGGAGACTGTTGGAAATATGCCCTAGAGGCAATAATAAAAGTATTATTATTATATTTCCTTGTTCATGATAATTGTCTTTTATTCATGCTATAACTGTATTATCCGGAAATCGTAATACACGTGCGAATACATAGACCACAATATGTCCCTAGTGAGCCTCTAGTTGACTAGCTCGTTGTGATCAACAGATAGTCATGGTTTCCTGGCTATGGACATTGGATGTCGTTGATAACGGGATCACATCATTAGGAGAATGATGTGATGGACAAGACCCAATCCTAAGACTAGCACAAAAGATCGTGTAGTTCATTTGCTAGAGCTTTGCCAATGTCAAGTATCTCTTCCTTCGACCATGAGAGCGTGTAACTCCTGGATACCGTAGGAGTGCTTTGTGTGTATCAAACGTCACAACGTAACTGGGTGACTATAAAGGTGCACTACAGGTATCTCCGAAAGTATCTATTGTTTTATGCGGATCGAGACTGGGATTTGTCACTCCGTGTAAACGGAGAGGTATCTCTGGGCCCACTCGGTAGGACATCATCATATGCGCAATGTGACCAAGGAGTTGATCACGGGATGATGTGTTACGGAACGAGTAAAGTGACTTGCCGGTAACGAGATTGAACAAGGTATTGGATACCGACGATCGAATCTCGGGCAAGTAACATACCGATAGACAAAGGGAATTGAATACAGGATTGATTAAGTCCTTGACATCGTGGTTCATCCGATGAGATCATCGTGGAACATGTGGGAGCCATCATGGGTATCCAGATCCCGCTGTTGGTTATTGACCGGAGAACGTCTCGGTCATGTCTACATGTCTCCCGAACCCGTAGGGTCTACACACTTAAGGTTCGATGACGCTAGGGTTATAAAGGAAGTTTGTATGTGGTTACCGAATGTTGTTCGGAGTCCCGGATGAGATCCCGGACATCACGAGGAGTTCCGGAATGGTCCGGAGGTAAAGATTTATATATGGGAAGTCCTATTTTGGCCACCGAAAAATATTCGGGATTTTTCGGTATTGTACCGGGAAGGTTCTAGAAGGTTCCGGAGTGGGGCCCACCTGCATGGGGGGACCCACATGGACGTGGGTAGTGGGGGCAAGGCCCCATACCCCTGGTCAAGGCGCACCAAGATCCCCCCTTAGAAGGAATAAGATCATATCCCGAAGGGATAAGATCAAGATCCCTAAAAAGGGGGGATAACAATCGGTGGGGAAGGAAATAATGAGATTTCTTTCCTCCCACCTTGGCCAACGCCCCAATGGATTTGGAGGGCAAGAAACCAGCCCCTCCACCCCTATATATAGTGGGGAGGCGCATGGGAGCTATACACGAAGTTCTGGCACAGCCCTACCTCTCTTCCTACTCCTCCTCTCCCATGGTGCTTGGCGAAGCCCTGCTGGATTGCCACGCTCCTCCACCACCAGCACGCCGTTGTGCTGCAGTTGGATGGAGTCTTCCTCAACCTCTCCCTCTCTCCTTGCTGGATCAAGGCGTGGGAGACGTCACCGGGCTGTACGTGTGTTGAACGCGGAGGTGCCGTCCGTTCGGCACTAGGATCATCGGTGATTTGAATCACGACGGGTACGACTCCATCAACCCCGTTCACTTGAACGCTTCCGCTTAGCGATCTACAAGGGTATGTAGATGCACTCTCTTTCTACTCGTTGCTGGTCTCTCCATAGATAGATCTTGGTGACACGTAGGAAAATTTTGAATTTCTGCTACGTTCCCCAACAGTGGCATCATGAGCTAGGTCTATTGCGTAGATTCTTTGCACGAGTAGAACACAAAGTAGTTGTGGGCGTTGATGTTTTTCAATATGCTTACCGTTACTAGTCCAATCTTGTTTCGACGGTATTGTGGGATGAAGCGGCCCGGACCGACCTTACACATACTCTTACGTGAGACAGGTTCCACCGATTGACATGCACTTGGTGCATAAGGTGGCTAGCGGGTGCCAGTCTCTCCCACTTTAGTCGGAACGGATTCGATGAGAAGGGTCCTTATGAAGGGTAAATAGCAATTGGCATATCACGTTGTGGTCTTGCGTAGGTAAGAAACGTTCTTGCTAGAAACCCATAGCAGCCACGTAAAACATGCAACAACAATTAGAGGACGTCTAACTTGTTTTTGCAGGGTATGCTATGTGATGTGATATGGCCAAGAAGAATGTGATGAATGATATGTGATGTATGAGATTGATCATGTTCTTGTAATAGGATTCACGACTTGCATGTCGATGAGTATGACAATCGGCAGGAGCCATAGGAGTTGTCTTTATTTATTGTATGACCTGCGTGTCATTGAAGAACGCCATGTAAACTACTTTACTTTATTGCTAAATGCGTTAGTCATAGAAGTAGAAGTAGTCGTTGGCGTGACAACTTCATGAAGACACGATGATGGAGATCATGATGATGGAGATCATGGTGTCGTGCCGGTGACGATGATGATCATGGAGCCCCGAAGATGAAGATCAAAAGGAGAAAAATGATATTGGCCATATCATGTCACTATTTGATTGCATGTGATGTTTATCATGTTTATGCATCTTGTTTGCTTAGGACGACGGTAGTAAATAAGATGATCCCTTACAAAATTTCAAGAAGTGTTCCCCCCTAACTGTGCACCGTTGCTACAGTTCGTCGCTTCTAAGCACCACGTGATGATCGGGTGTGATGGATTCTTACGTTCACATACAACGGGTGTAAGACAGTTTTACACAGCGAAAACACTTAGGGTTAACTTGACGAGCCTAGCATGTGCAGACATGGCCTCGGAACACGGAGACCGAAAGGTTGAGCATGAGTCGTATGGTAGATACTATCAACATGAAGATGTTCACCGATGATGACTAGTCCGTCTCACGTGATGATCGGACACGGCCTAGTTGACTCGGATCATGTGATCACTTAGATGACCAGAGGGATGTCTATCTAAGTGGGAGTTCATAAGATGAACTTAATTATCCTGAACATAGTCAAAAGACCTTTTGCAAATTATGTCGTAAGCTCGCACTTTAGTTCCACTGTTTAGATATGTGCCTAGAGAAAATATAGTTGAAAGTTGATAGTAGCGATTATGCGATCAGTAGAAAGCTTATGTCCTTAATGCACCGCTCAGTGTGTTGAACCCCAACGTCGTTTGTCGATGTTGCGAACATCGGACATACACGTTTTGATAACTACGTGATAGTTCAATTAAATGGTTTAAGTAGAGGCACCAAAGACGTTTTCGAAATGTCGCGGAACATATGAGATGTTTCGAGGGCTGAAATTGGGATTTCAGGCTCGTGCCCACGTCAAGAGGTATAAGACCTCCGACGATTTTCTTAGCCTGCAAACTAAGGGAGAAAAGCTCAATCGTTGAGCTTGTGCTCAGATTGTCTGAGCACAACAATCACTTGAATCGAGTGGGAGTTGATCCTCCAGATGAGATAGTGATGTTTCCCCAAAGTCATTGCCACCAAGCTGCTAGAGCTTCGTGATTAACTATAACATATCAGGGATAGATATGATGATCCTTGAGATATTCATGATGTTTGACACCGCGAAAGTAGAAATCAAGAAGGAGCATCAATTGTTGATGGTTGGTGAAACCACTAGTTTCAAGAAGGGCAAGGGAACAAAGGGATACTTCATGAAACGACAATTCAGCTGCTGCTCTAGTGAAGAAACCCAAGGTTGAACCCAAACCCGAGACTAAGTGCTTCTGTAATAAGGGGAACAACCACTGGAGCAGCATTACCCTAGATACTTGGTAGATGAGAAGGCTGGCAAGGTCGATAGAAGTATATTGGATATACATTATGTTAATGTGTACTTTACTAGTACTCCTAGTAGCACCAGGGTATTGGATACCGGTTCGGTTGCTAAGTGTTAGTAACTCGAAATAAAAGCTACGGAATAAACGGAGACTAGCTAAAGGTGAGCTGACGATATATGTTGGAAGTGTTCCCAAGGTTGATATGATCAAGCATCGCACGCTCCCTCTACCACCGAGATTGGTGTTTGCGTTGAGCATAGACATGATTGGATTATGTCTATCGCAATACGGTTATTCATTTAAGGAGAATAATGGTTACTCTATTTTTGAATAATACCTTCAATGGTCTTGCACCTAAAGGAATGGTTTATTGAATCTCGGTCGTAGTGATACACATTTTCATGCCAAAAGATATAAGATAGTAATGATAGTACCACTTACTTGTGGCACTGCCATGTAAGTCATAATGGTATAAAACGCATGAAGAAGCTCAATGTTGATGGATCTTTGGACTCACTCGTTTTTGAAAAGTTTGAGACATGCGAACCATGTCTATTGGTGTATATGCATGAAGAAACTCCATGCAAATGGATCGTTCGGACTCACTTGATTTTGAATCACTTGAGATATGCAAATCATACCACATGGGCAAGATGACTGAAAAGCCTCATTTTCAGTAAGATGGAACAAGATAGCAACTTGTTGGAAGTAACACATTTTGATGTGTGCAGTCGAATGAGTGCTGAGGCATGCAGTGAATATCATTATGTTCTTACTTCACAGATGATTCGAGTAAATGTTGAGTATATTTACTTGATGAAACACAAGTCTGAATTATTGAATGGTTCAAGTAATTTCAGAGTGAAGTAGCAGATCATTGTGACAAGAGGATAAAATGTCTATGATATGATCATAGAGATGAATATCTGAGTTACGAGTTTTTGGCACACAATTAAGACATTGTGGAAATTGTTTCGCAATTAATACCGCCTGGAACACCATAATGTGATGGTGTGTCCGAACATCATAGTTGCACCCTATTGGATATGGTGCGTACCATGATGTCTCTTATCGAATTACCACTATCGTTCATGGGTTAGGCATTAGAGACAACCACATTCACTTTAAATAGGGCACCACGTAATTCCGATGAGATGACACCGTATGAATTATGGTTTAGAGAAACCTAAGTTGTCGTTTCTTAAAAGTTTGGGGCTGCGACGCTTATATGAAAAAGTTTCAGGTTGATAAGCTCGAACCCAAAGCGGATAAAATGCATCTTCATAGGAAACCCAAAACAGTTGGGTATACCTCCTAATTCAGATCCGAAAGCAATATGGATTGTTTCTAGAATCGGGTCCTTTCTCGAGGAAAAGTTTCTCTCGAAAGAATTGAGTGAGAGGATGGTGGAGACTTGATGAGGTTATTGAACCGTCTCTTCAACTAGTGTGTGACAGGGCACATGGAGTTGTTCCTGTGGCACCTACACCAATTGAAGTGGAAGCTTATGATATTGATCATGAAACTTCGGATCAAGTCACTCCCAAACCTCGTAGGATGACAAGGATGCGTACTACTTCAGAGTGGTACGTAATCCTGTCTTGAAGGTCATGTTGCTAGACAACAATGAACCTACGAGCTATGGAGAAGCGATGGTGGGCCCGGATTCCGATAAATGGCTTGAGGCCATAAAATCCGAGAGAGGATCCATGTATGAAAACAAAGTGTAGACTTTGGCAGAACGGCTCGATGGTCGTAAGGCTAATGAGTACAGATGGATTTCAAAAGGAAGACGGACAATGATGGTAAATGTCACCATTAAGAAAGCTCGACTTGTCGTTAAGATGTTTTCCGACAAGTTCAAGGAGTTGACTACGATGAGATTTTCTCACTCGTAGCGATGCTAAGAGGCTGTTGGAATTATATTAGCGATTACTGCATTATTTATGAAATCTTGCAGATAGGATGTCAAAACATTGTTTCCTCGACGATTTTAATGAGGAAAGGTTGTATGTGATACAACCGAAAGGTTTTGTCAATCCCGAAAGATGCTAATAAGTATGCAAAGCTCCAGCAATCCTTCTAAGGACTGGAGTGAGCATCTCGGAGTTGGAATGTATGCTTTGATGATGATCAAAAATTTTGGGTTTGTACAAAGTTTATGAGAAACTTGTATTTCCAAAGAAGTGAGTGGGAGCACTAT
Organism: Triticum dicoccoides; assembly: GCF_002162155.2. Taxonomy (NCBI): domain Eukaryota; kingdom Viridiplantae; phylum Streptophyta; class Magnoliopsida; order Poales; family Poaceae; genus Triticum; species Triticum dicoccoides. The sequence goes on along the minus strand of NC_041390.1, from coordinate 627,113,529 downwards.
AGAATTTCTGATGAGTATATGTTGTTGACATATTGTTGATCAGAAATGACGTAGAATTTCTGGAAAGCATATAGGGTTATTTTGAAAGTGTTTTTCAATGGAAATCCTGGATTAAGCTACTTGAACATTGAGCATCAAGATCTATAAGGATAGATCAAAATGCTTAATAATACTTTCAAATGAGCACATACCTTGACATGATCTTGAAGGTGTTCAAGATGGACCAGTCAAAGAAGGAGTTCTTGCCTGAGTTGTAAGGTACGAAGTTAAGACTTAAAGCTCGACCACGGCAGAATAGAGAGAAAGGACGAAGGTCGTCCCCTATGCTTAAGACGTAGGATCTTCAGTATGCTATGCTGTGTACCGCACCTGAAGTGTGCCTTGCCATGAGTCAGTCAAGGGGTACAAGAGTGATCCAAGAATGGCTCACAGGACAGCGGTCAAAGTTATCCTTAGTAACTAGTGGACTAAGGAATTTTCTCGATTATGGAGGTGGTAAAAGAGTTCGTCGTAAAGGTTACGACGATGCAAGCTTGACACCTATCCGGATAGCTCTGAGTAGAGAGACCGGATACATATAATGGAGCAATAATTTAGAATAGCTCCAAGTAGAACAGTTCTTTGGAATAGCTCCAAATAGAGCGTGGTAGCTGCATCTAGGAGATGACATAGAGATTTGTAAAGCACACACAGATCTGAAAGGTTCAGACCCGTTGACTAAAACCTCTCTCACAAGCAACATGATCAAACATAAAACTCATTGAGTGTTAATCACATAGTGATGTGAACTAGACTACTGACTCTAGTAAACTCTTGGGTATTAGTCACATGGCGATGTGACCTGTGAGTGTTAATCACATGGCGATGTGAACTAGATTATTGACTCTAGTGCAAGTGGGAGACTGTTGGAAATATGCCCTAGAGGCAATAATAAAAGTATTATTATTATATTTCCTTGTTCATGATAATTGTCTTTTATTCATGCTATAACTGTATTATCCAGAAATCGTAATACACGTGTGAATACATAGACCACAATATGTCCCTAGTGAGCCTCTAGTTGACTAGCTCGTTGTGATCAACAGATAGTCATGGTTTCCTGGCTATGGACATTGGATGTCGTTGATAACGGGATCACATCATTAGGAGAATGATGTGATGGACAAGACCCAATCCTAAGCCTAGCACAAAGATCGTGTAGTTCGTTTGCTAGAGCTTTGCCAATGTCAAGTATCTCTTCCTTTGACCATGAGAGCGTGTAACTCCTGGATACCGTAGGATTGCTTTGGGTGTATCAAACGTCACAACGTAACTGGGTGACTATAAAGGTGCACTACAGGTATCTCCGAAAGTATCTATTGTTTTATGCGGATCGAGACTGGGATTTGTCACTCCGTGTAAACGGAGAGGTATCTCTGGGCCCACTCGGTAGGACATCATCATATGCGCAATGTGACCAAGGAGTTGATCACGGGATGATGTGTTACGGAACGAGTAAAGTGACTTGCCGGTAACGAGATTGAACAAGGTATTGGATACCGACGATCGAATCTCGGGCAAGTAACATACCGATGGACAAAGGGAATTGAATACGGGATTGATTAAGTCCTTGACATCGTGGTTCATCCGATGAGATCATCGTGGAACATGTGGGAGCCATCATGGGTATCCAGATCCCGCTGTTGGTTATTGACCGAAGAACGTCTCGGTCATATCTACATGTCTCCCGAACCCGTAGGGTCTACACAGTTAAGGTTCGATGACGCTAGGGTTATAAAGGAAGTTTGTATGTGGTTACCGAATGTTGTTCGGAGTCCCGGATGAGATCCCGGACGTCACGAGGTGTTTCGAAATGGTCCGGAGGTAAAGATTTATATATGGGAAGTCCTATTTTGGCCACCGGAAAATGTTTGGGATTTTTCGGTATTGTACCGGGAAGGTTCTAGAAGGTTCCGGAGTGGGGCCCACCTGCATGGGGGGACCCACATGGACGTGGGTAGTGGGGGCAAGGCCCCACACCCCTGGTCAAGGCGCACCAAGATCCCCCCTTAGAAGGAATAAGATCATATCCTGAAGGGATAAGATCAAGATCCCTAAAAAGGGGGGATAACAATCGGTGGGGAAGGAAATAATGAGATTTCTTTCCTCTCACCTTGGCCAACGCCCCAATGGACTTGGAGGGCAAGAAACCAGCCCCTCCACCCCTATATATAGTGGGGAGGCGCATGGGAGCTATACACGAAGTTCTGGCACAGCCCTACCTCTCTTCCTACTCCTCCTCTCCCATGGTGTTTGGCGAAGCCCTGCTGGATTGCCACGCTCCTCCACCACCACCACGCCGTTGTGCTGCTGTTGGATGGAGTCTTTCTCAACCTCTCCCTCTCTCCTTGCTGGATCAAGGCGTGGGAGACGTCACCGGGCTGTACGTGTGTTGAACGCGGAGGTGCCGTCCGTTCGGCACTAGGATCATCGGTGATTTGAATCACGACGAGTACAACTCCATCAACCCCGTTCACTTGAACGCTTCCGCTTAGCGATCTACAAGGGTATGTAGATGCACTCTCTTTCTACTCGTTGCTGGTCTCTCCATAGATAGATCTTGGTGACACGTAGGAAAATTTTGAATTTCTGCTACGTTCCCCAACAATCCCAACAAACACACCGCAAAAAGAGTTACATCATATGGATCTCCAAGAGACTATTGCATTGAGAATTCAGCGAGAAAGAGAAAGCCATCTAGCTACTAACTACGAACCCAAAGGTCTACAAAGAACTACTCACACATCATCGAAGAGGCATCAACGGAGGTGGCACTACTAGGAAAGGGGCTACTAATGGCGCACCAGTTTTGCCTACTAATGGCGCATCACTGGTGCGCCATTAGTATCACGCCACTAGTATTTTTTACTAATGGCACACCACTGGTGCGCCATTAGTATCTGGTATACTAATTATCTGGTATACTAATGACGCACCACTGGTGCGCCATTAGTATAGGCCACGGTGCACCATTAGTATAGGCCACTGGTGCGCCATTAGTATAGGCCACGGTGCGCCATTAGTATTTTTGAATTTTAAAGGCGGGAAAATAGTAGTGGCGCACCGTCTAACCCCCACCGTGCGCCATTGCTATTTTTGAATTTTGAATTTGGATCTGGATCGTGATTTTTCCCCCATTTTTTGCTCGTTTTTTGGCACGATGTTATTTCAAATCTTGTTCCTGTTTTTGGATCTTGTATGTTCTTTTGCCGTGTTCTTTTGCCGGAGAGGAGTTCGCCGGAGAGGAGGAGGAGGAGGTCACCGGAGAGGCGCTCGCCTACATCGCCGGAGAGGAGGAGGAGGTCGCCGGAGAGGAGTTCACCGAAGCATCGGAGAGGAGGAAGGAGAAACCATGAGGGGATGGGAGGAGAGGAGGGAGGAGGAGCTCACCGGAGAGGAGGGAGGAGGAGCCCACCGAAGA
>NC_041390.1:627107884-627109660 GCF_002162155.2 Triticum dicoccoides | reverse complement strand
CGTGAGGGGAGGGGAGGGGAGGAGAGGAGGGAGGAGGAGGTCGCCGGAGAGGAGGAGGAGGTCGTCGGAGAGGAGGAGGAGGAGGTCGCCGGAGAGGAGGAGGGTAGTATGGTGGAGGAGAGAAGGGAAGATGGAGTGGAGGAGAGGGAGTGGAGGAGAGGTGGAGTGGAGGAGAAGAATGAAGAGGAAAGGAGGAGAGGACCACGCCCATACGGCATAGTAATGGCGCACCGTGGGCAGGTGCGCTATTACTAACTTTTTTTATTTTTTTGATTTATTTTGAATTTTGAAGGCGGGAAGATACTAATGGCGCACCATGGGCAGGTGCGCCATTAGTAACTTTTTTTAATTATTTTTTGACTTATTTTGAATTTTGAAGGCGGGAAGATACTAATGGCGCACCACGGGCAGGTGCGCCATTAGTAACTTTTTTTTGACTTATTTTGAATTTTGAAGGCGGGAAGATACTAATGGCGCACCACGGGCAGGTGCGCCATTAGTAAGTTTGAATTTTTTTTGAATTTTTTTGCCTTTCCAGATCTTAAAAGCCTCGTATCTTTTTTTCTGTTAGGTTTTTGAGGACTTTGAAAATGTTTAACGGGATTTCCACTGTTAAATTCGGATGTAACTTTTCGAGTAGATGATTTTTCATATAAAAAACTTTTTCATCCAAGTTCGTACGCAAAAGTTATGCCCCTTTTTACAAATTCTCGAGAGATTTTGCAAAAAAGTCGAAAATTCATGTTTGTAAATTTTGCTAACAACTAGACCACATATCACATGCGAATGTTTGGGCCAAGTTACTAATGGTGCACAGTGGCATGATGCGCCATTACTAGTCGGTGCGTCATTAGTAGTTTTGAAAAAATAAAAAAAAATTACTAATGGCACACCAACACATAGTGCGCCATTAGTATATAGTAATGGCGCACCACATATCTAGTGCGTCATTAGTGTCAATTCCATCTATAGCCCTTTTCTTAATAGTGGTGAACCACATCGGAGATGGTGTTTACAAAGAACTACCATGAACATACGAGCCTTCACCATGGAATAATTCTTATACCATCGCAACTGCAACTTCAAAAGGAGGAATCGATAATCAACAGAAACAATGACATGGATCAAGCGCAAGGAAAGGAATTGGACAGGAGAAGCACCGCGAATAGCGGATCTGGCTGAGTGGGCGATCAGGGAGAGCGGGCGGACAGGGACTAAGAGAGTTGGTGGTGGACTGAGATTAGGATCAAGCCGGAACACGGGACACGGAGAAGAAGACTGAAGAAGAAAGCAGGAAGAGGAAATTTTGGGGACAAGGTGGGCGGCAAGGCTGAGAAGAGGATCGAATAGGGACGCAGGAGACAGGAGAGAAAGATGGAGAGGGAAGCACGAAGTGAGAGCTGTGGGGAGAAGGATCTCAAGGGAAGAGAAACAGAGAGAGAGGAGGAACGGCATCACGCGAGTCACCGGCAAGTCGCCATCGTCTCCACCATGGGCAACTCCTTCACGGCTTTCGACCGCCTCCTCACGCACCCCATCATGTGCACTTCAACACGCTCTAGTATGAGTTCACGATGATTTGCTTGCTAGAAAGAAACGTGGTCTTCAACGAAGCTAGTAGAGCAAGCAAATTGATGAATATCTACGAGGGGCTAGCACACGTATGGAGAAGCTATCTTATCAATTCCTTGGCCGTTTGGTAAACGCATCTATGAAACATTTTATTGAAGGATAAAACTATCTCAAAGTTTGATCATTATGCCCCTCCACTAAAAC
>NC_041390.1:627097209-627107633 GCF_002162155.2 Triticum dicoccoides | reverse complement strand
TAACAGACCTGCCTGTTGTGGCCGTCAATACTCTACACGGGCCTCTACACAAATTTGGTAACCACTCGAGGTAGCTGATCGAAACAGCCCATGGTTGACTCAATTGTTGCTCATGTTGTAGGTATTATGAGTGCCCATGGAGCAAGAAAGTACATTGTATATCAAACCTCACCGAAATCAGCCTCTATGCTTTAATACATGCCTTAAATAGTGTAGTAGTAATTCAAATTCCTCATGAGAATAGTGTGACAGGTAATGTCCAGAACAATATTCATTAGCTTGGAAGAAGAAATCGAAACGAACAGTGTCTTTTATAACAGTGTGACTCGTGGATTTAGATCCAGAGATAGCTCTCCTTATTGCCATTCTCTGTGTCTATTGTTCAACAAAGCTCATTCAGATTAGCTTGTTATAATCGAGCTATAATGGGGAAAATATTCTGTTAGCCAATCATGCAGAAATGAGCATGAATGTTTTGTTCTCAATTAATCATCAGAAAAGAACATGCCTCAAGTTCATTTTATTTTCATTTTGAAAAACAGTGCATAATTTTGCAAGATATTGGAAACTCACATGTAGTATAAAACATCTGAACACATCAAAAACCTAAAAGAACACCAGTCGTAAAATATAGCACCGGAAAAAATTTAAATCATCTATAGTTGAGAGCACACGGTCCCCCTTTTTTGTCATGTCCAAGGCCTACATCTGTTCACACAATTGTATTAACACAAGATAGACACATGGAACAGTCCGCTGGAGTATTTATGTTGACCATGAAGCAATCATAGATGGGAGATGGTAGGCCTACATCGAAGCGTCTACATGTTATCTACAGAACCACCGCTTGGATCCATACATGACCGATACTCACTCCCGCGGACTCCAGGGAGCTTTTGGTTACTTGGTGCAACCGGTGAAGATAGTAGCACGGGTTATCTTCAACCGATTTTGATGGCGAGCTAATAATAGAGGTGTTTAGTCATTGTAGCCTGTTTTTGCCGGATACGGCATTTTTTACTTTTCCTTTTCGCTTTATTTTCGCTCCTTTTGTGAGCCAGCACTTGATCTCATACTTTGTGTTCGTACTTCCGTTAAATAAAAGGCTGCATGCATCATGCTGATGCAGAGGCCGGGGGTTCTTCTCCTTTTCAAAAAAATGAAGCAATCATAGATTTGCATAGTGTATTACATCTTTCATGGTGTTTACGTATCCTGGGGAAAGTTAATGAATGAAGAGACAAAATGGCTTCGCCACGGACCTGATGAAATTGGCGCCATTTGCCATCGGGATGGTACTGATCTTCCTTGATTAATACAATCCTTTTACGTCACAAAAAAAATGAGACGAAATGGCAACGATGAAAAAAAGTCCAGATCTGTTGCTACAATCTCTTTCTCTAATATTCAATGAAAATGAAGACTCGAAGTGAACACCTCTAGTGGGAGGGCATCAACTTGCATGGTACAATGGTAGATGGTATTTGAGCATCCAAAAAGTACAAGGTGAACACCTGTGGTTGCAGTAGCAAGAACTTGCATGATCAGATAGTAAATACATTTTCCTGAGATGATGGTAAGTAATATTTGACCATACATAAAACGAATTTGAATATATTTCCTGTTGCATTGCAATTATTCTGCAATAAGCCCATTATGAAATGCCTTGTTCTTACATGGGGTGCTGGGGTCATCCTATCTAGCTAAAAATCTATGACACCCATCCTCTATCTTGCCAGCTTCATGTTGCTTAGCTCATAGGTTGTATGAATCTCTTAAAAATCTGTAAATGAAAGAATTCGAAGTAAAACAGTAGGTATCAAAAGAACAGCAGAGGATGTGACACTAAGAGTATTAGTAACTCTAGAGAGTAGATTATTGTATACAAATTAGATGGATACCTTGAGCTCCAATAAATTGAAAGTCGGAGGTATGCTTGGATAAGCCTTGTTCCAATAGATAGACGATACCCAGCAATGTACACCCATTTGTACATTGGAAAGGAAAAAAAAATGTCATTCGTTTCCTTCTCAATATTGACAGGACATAAACAAAACACACATTGTGAAAGTACCCTAGAAAATATAAGATGTATTGAAAACATATAATCATTTTTGTGGTACTTCTCATGAGAAAAGTATCACATATAAAGATAAAAGGTAGGGCTTATCCAATTCAACATTAAGTTATTTTATACGACCAGTAGATTCTAAGGGCAAAAAATAAGAAGAAAATATAATTAAAGGATAGACCATGTTTACCATACTCATGTGAAATTGAAAGAACATAACTATATCTCTCTTAGCAGAATGACGGAAAGAAAAATAAGAAAATAACTGTTGTAGCAACTGGAGATCACTGTCGTCTGCCTTCTGAAGCTCCTCAATGATATCCTTAGAGTGTTGGTCAGAAGACCTACTCTTCAAAGCCTACAATTACAAAGATCTGCATCGATTAGACCAAAAATTTATTACTCTGACATTTGAGACATAAATCAATTACTGGACAGGGTCTAAAACTCTAAATTGTCTATGGATAAATATATCTCAAATACCTTTCCGTCAAAGAAGAATAATGGGCTGTATAGATAGCCCAGTAAGGCACTAAGGAGGGGTTATTAAAACAGGTCATGACGTGGCAAAGACATCAGATGATTCTTCTTTCTAGTAAGTAATTTAGCAGGCCTAGGTCAAGATTTTTAACCTTGGTATCTCTCTCAACCTGTAAGAGCTCTGTCAGTTGTACTGATGAGAAAAAAAATTACGTCATCGCTACGTTTATCTTTGTCTGTATCACCAGTCTAAATTTTTGATAGGTTCAACATTGTAAACCAGAACGGTGACTGGGTTCTTTCATTCAGAACCATTGTGCACTGCATTCTTTAAAATGGGAAGAACAATCAAAGAGTCATACTCCAGATAATAGAATGCATTGCAACTGGGATCGCTGCCTTTAGGCCTCAAACACAGGCAACAATTTCAGCTTCTTCACTGTTCGAACTCCCAATAATTTTCATATAGACCTCCCGCAACCAACAACACTTGATTTATACCACTATCCTTTTAAGGAGTAAACAACAACTTTATGCTTGATATCAATGATATGAACTAACAGAAAAGGAAGAAATGTGGAAATCGCTACAGCTGCTCCTATAGGAGTGTTGACTTCCATCACAATATGGAGCAATATCTGTTATTACTGTAGGTAGTATCTACCTTGTTATCAGTGATAATGTTTTTTTTGTAATTCACTTTTCTGCTACTAAAGAAGCAACGGTCAAATGGATGAACCCAATGTCAACATGGCAAATAATTTGTAGAAGAAAATATTTTGACAACTTCAATGTCGTGGCTATGACCATCGCTTGTTTTGTCCGCTGAAGCAACTGGTTTGTCTATTGATGTGGACGAAACAATCTATAATGGACAAAACAAATGTTATCCAGTATCCACTTTAGATCTGGCGAACCAAAAAAGAAATACCACTATCCAGCTATTCCCTCGCCAACATCGCCTTTTGGTCTAGAAACCATTGTCCGGGGACGCCAGTCCACCACAATTTCCAGTGTATAAGGAAGCTTGGACCGATGACAATTTATAAAAACTTGAATTCATTTTCTGTACCTTGTTTTGTTTTGACTCGAACTGTGCATTCTCATATATAATATGTCCATGAGACAGTGGAGTTGCAAGAACATTTATGTTTGCTGAGGAAAACAGTCACATTTCCATGTCTGCAAAAGGCTTCAACAATCCGTGAAATCCATAAAATAGTGATATTAGAAATCTCTTGTTTGTTGATATATTCACATCAAGAGAAAGTAGATTCATGTCAACAGGAGAGGCGAAGCAACCATCAGTTGTGCTAATGTCACATCTTCACAGTAACTTGTTAGTTGCTGAATTAAGGAGTTGGGAGATAATTTTGCGATTAACCCAATGGAGAGGGCCATGGCGGTGGTGGACCTGTCATTCTTGGTCTTCCCGAACTCCAGCAGCATCTCTTGGTAATTCTCGGTGGGTCCCCTGTCAGGGTACTCGTACTCTACCTCGATTTCAGAGTGGAGCAGTACCATATCCTGAATTATGTGAGCAAAGCACACGTTTATTGTGTCGGTAAAATAAGGTGGCCCAAGTAGATCAGTCTTTTTTAACTCGTTGTGCGAGCCTGATGAAAATTGCTTATGAGACAGATATGGTGCTGGAAAGCTAAAGAAGTGATCTAAACGCTCTTATATTTCTTTACAGGGTGGGTACAATTTAAGGTTGCTCATTAAACACCCAAATCTACTATAACACCAATAAGTTCTTGTGCGTGAAGTCTGGTGCTACCAAATTCACAGTTAATTATGTCAAAAATGGAAAATCAAACTATTAGTCTTGAGATCTTTGCGTCTTTATGTTAGACCAAATTCTATAAAATTCAGCATTTATGCAATTTGTTTAGACCAAATTCTTAATCCCATAATACAAATGGGCAAGGTAGTAATCATATGATCTATTCTACTCTACTCCAACTGGCTTAATTTAATACAGTGCAACACAAACTTACTGGCTATGTCTATATTAAGATGAGATAAGTTGGTGCAAATTTAGTTCCTTTCTAAGGATTACAATCCCCAATTTTCTTCACCCATAATACAAATATTAAGAATTGGCCAGAGAGGCTTGGAAATGAATCAATTGAGTTTTACCGTGAGCTCGGTGGTGTGGAGCAGATTGTCCATGGAGTTGTGGTGCGATGAGTTGCACAGCGACGATGCAGCTGCAGAAGCGGTGGCTGATGACCATGGAGTTGCTTGCCGATGTCAAGATGAGTTTGGAGGAGAAGACACCATGCTGCTACTCTGCTTCTGCCCTGCTCATCCTGATAGAGACAGATTAATCGTTCCGAGTATCAGGCGAGAACAAAGCGGTGGACGCAGCTTACTCACGGGTTCATCGGAGAAGTTCGGAAGGAATCTACTATGTCCTCGCTTCGAGTTTCCTTGCGAGGGTCGAGCAAGGTCGCTGTAGTGCAACTGGCTGCTCTCCCGCCCCCTCTCCAGTACAGCCTCTTGACGGCATCGGCGTGGATCAAACTCGGCCACCGCTGACCTGCAGCGGGCTTGGCACACGGCCAAGGCGTCGGCCACCCATCAGCACTGGGCTGCGTCTTCTGCAATGCTACGATGGGCGTAGGAGAAGAGAGGACGACGCCCCATGGCAGCAATCTTGAACCAGAGGAGAAGAAGCCACTGCTGCTGAATAAAGAAAGAAGAAAGAAGAAAGCAGCGTGAGACAAAGAATCAATAAAGCACAAAAGACCAAATAGACGAAAAGCATACCTGAAGAAGTTAGAAGAGGACGATTCCCCTGCTGAATCTCTCGACTTGACAGCGCCGCGCCTAAATCAACAGGCAAGGCGCAGACAAAATCAGAGCGGGAGAAACTCGAACGGCAACCAATCTAGAAGAAGACCCAGTGCAGAGGAGGAACGACACAACACATGTTAGAGTCAACTTTCATAAAAGTGAATTGTTCTGCTTTGAAAGAGCTAAAAACGAACAAGAAGATTACAAACAATTGTTCGGTTGTGAATTAGGTTCACTGCCTTTTATATATCTGGGCATACCAATTTACCATCGTAAATTATCTAACAAAGAGTGGAAGTGCATTGAGGATTGATTTGAAAAGAAACTAAACTGATGGAAGGGCAATCTAATGTCATATGGAGGCCGACTAATTCTCATTAATTCAGTGCTCACGAGTATGCCAATGTTTCTCTTGTCCTTTTTCAAGGTATCAGTTGGTGTTCGGAAAAGACCGGACTTCTATCGATCGTGCTTCTTCTGGCAGAGCGATGAGTTAAAACAAAAATACAGATTAGCTAAATGGATATTATCTGTAGGCCAAAGGACCAAGGTGGTCTTGGCATTGAAAATTTAGAGGTGAAGAACATATGCCTTCTCAGCAAGTGGTTGTTTAAGCTATCTATAGAGACCGAAGCTATATGGGCCCAGATTCTGCGTAATAAGTACCTGCATTCTAAAACATTATCCCAGGTGATGGTCCGACCGACTGAATCATTGTTTTGGAAAGGACTGATGAGAGTGAAATCAGCCTTTTTCCAAAGGACAAAATTTATCGTTGGAAATGGTACTACCACGAGATTCTGGGAGGATACATGGTTAGGGGAGACGCCTCTAGCTATCCAATATCCTTCTCTCTATAATATTGTTCAGCGTAGAGACGCTTACGTTGCAACAGTGTTACAGTCCAACCCTCTCAATATTCAATTCAGGAGATCTTTAGCAGGAAATCGTTGGAAAGTTTGGCTCCATCTTGTGAGAAGATTGATGAATGTCCACCTTTCCCAACAACCGGGCCAGCTGCAGTGGAAACTAACCAAGAATAGAGTGTTTTAGGTAAAATCCATGTATTTGGATATTATCAACTCTGGCTCTATCCCTCGATCTTCGAATATCTAAAGAGTCAAAGTGCCCTTAAAAATTAAAGTGTTTATGTGGTTTGTTCACAAACAGGTCATTCTAACTAAGGAAAATTTGGCAAAATGTAACTGGACCGGATCTCGAAGATGTAGCTTTTGTGATCATGATGAATCTATCAAACACCTCTTTCTTAATTGCTCTATGGCAAAAAAATTATGGCGGTCTGTGCACATTGCGTTTAATATTACCCCTCCAACTACCATATGCATGTTATTTTGGGACGTGGCTAGATGGAGTAGAGTCAGAAACTGCGAAACATATCTGTTTAGGAGTATGTGCTTTATTATGGGCAGTTTGGAACTGCAGGAACGATTTGGTTTTTAACAGAACAACGCATATTCATTTCTTGCAGGTTATTTTTCGGCCCACTATACGCTGATTCGTATGTGGTCGCTACTCATTCCCACGGATGCCAGAGAGCGTAAGGTTACTGGGTCTATCCGGTGTGAGACGGTAGAGCGGGCTATCTTCAACCGGTTTGGATGGCGGCCATGTAATATGATAGAAGTTTAGTTTCCTATCTGTTTTTTCCGCCGGTTCTGGCTATCCTGTTTCATGCTCTTATTGCTCTTTTTGAGCCTTTTTTTGCATTTTGAGACCTGAAGACTATGTTGAACCTTTTGCTTATTAATATGATGGCAGCATGCATCGCTCTGATGCAGAGACCGGAGGATGACCTCCTTTTCGAAAAAAAAATATGTTAGAGTTAAGCTTGTTGTATAGGGGTTCATCATGTTTATTTCCTCGTGTAGTTGCATCATTTACTTCTAGCTGCGGCAGTTTGTGCACGTAGAAATGTGGGTACGTGTAAACAAGCAAGCTAGATAGTGGTCTGTTAGTTGAGTGAATCTTAGAAGAAATGGATGCATGTGTGGGCGTCCGTGAGGTTGCTCGCATGTACGTATTGCATGCATAAGATTAATTAATCAGCAGCGTTGTTTATCTCCAGCAGCGAGGAGATCGGCCGAATCGAGTGGCCAGAGAGATGGTTATCAGCTGCCGTTTCTACCGGCTAGTGGAGCTAGTCGTGGTTCAGCCGATGTGTGTGGCTTGACCGTGGGGTTGCATGCAAAAGTGAGTGCGTGTGTGCGTGGTTTAGTGGGTGCGTGTGTGTTGTGTTTAGTCCGGGTATTTAAAACTTTGTAATCCACTTCATTTGGGTGTGAGAAGAAATACAAGAGAGAAAAGGCACTGTAGGTGCGTGGTGCCAAAGTGTATATCTTCTTCTACCTTCAGCGTCTTTGTGTGCATCTTCTTCCTCCTCTGCCTGCTCCAACAACACACCCACGGCATCCATCGAAGTAGAAGACCAAGCCCACAGAGGAACTATCCCTCTAGGCTCTAGCACGGCGACGGCCTGATGAACAAGTAGCCGATGATTCCTACAACACCTCCACGTCCACGTGACAGAGCGGCATCCGATCGGCCACGCGAAGAAGACACCTGAAGCCCACCCCCAAGCGGATCGATCGGCTGGCCCAACCATGGAAGCGGATGAAGCGAGAGAAGAAACGGCACTGCATATCCCAACGCAGAGTGCGCCGACTCGCCGAATTATCCGGATGGTAAAAGAAACAGATAGATAAGAAACACAAGAGACGAATACAGTACGTGGCAACAACCAGACCCACCACGAGTCCACGACCATGCCAAACAGAAGGAGAACGCGGCGGCAAAAAAATTGATCCAGAACACACCGGCCGGTCCAGCACACGAGAGAGGAAAGAAAACCAGTTCGTGAACCGGTGGCTAGCAGAGAAAAAATAAATAGACCAGCAAAACCAAAACCAAAATCGGGAATTACAACTAGGAACACACGATAAAGTCTCTAGCTTAGCCACTTTAATTCTCTGTTATATGAAAGAACATGTACATGTGTTTCGCATGGCTTAGAGCATCTCCAACAGCCGCGCTAAGCGCCGCGCGCAAAAAACCTGTTTACCGCGCACGTTGCGGCTGATTTTGCGCGTCCGCCTGCGCTGGCTCCATCAGCCGCACTATAATGCAGCGCGCGCGCGCCGCTCCAGCAGAGCGCAAAAATACAGCGCGCGCGACTCGCCGGGCATTTTGCATATATGATATTTTGGACAAAAATGAATATGTGAAATTTGACACAAACAAGTTGATGAATAAAAGTTCATGCCCATAAGTTCAAAATCATGCCCACAAGTTCATCCAACCAAGTTCAAATGCAAACTAAAGTTCAAGACATGAAAGACACATCAATCTTCATCTTCCTCATCTTCGTCTTCGTCCTCATCTTTCGAAGACGACTCTTCCGCCTCCGAAGATAAATCTTCCTCCCTCTCCTCATCACGCACCGCATCATGTGAAGCTCCGACGGTGTTGGCAAGATCTTCAACGGCATCTTCATGGGAATGTGTGTGAGAAGGCACATCGAAAGACATTGCACCTATGGCGGCCGGAGATGCACCCATGCCTCCCATGAGAGAAGCAAAACTCATGCCTCCCATGGCGGCCATAGCGTCGGAGGGTGCTCCAAAGCCATCCATGCCTCCCATGGCGGCCGGAGGTGCACCCATGCCTCCCATGGCGGTCGGATGTGCACCCATGCCTCCCATGGCTCCGAAGCCACCCATGCCTCCCATGGCGCCGAGGCCACTGCCACCCATGGCGCCGAGGCCACCGCCACCCATTGCATGAACCAAGGTCTTTTTTGGATCAAGACTTCTTGTTGGGCAAGATTGACATACTCTTTTTGCGCCGCATTGAGGTTAGATGTGTCCAAGAAGAACAAGTGCTTCTCCCATTCCAACAACTTAGCTCGCTCCTCGTTGCTCACTTTCCTCTCCTCCAAAGCCACCTTTCTCTCCTCGGCCGCCACCCTTCTCTCCTCGGCCGCCAACCTCCTCTCCTCGGCCACGGCATCTTGGTTCCTTGCCATTTTCCTCATCTCATTGGCTTCGACCCTTGCCTTCACAATAGCTTCCATAGCATTTTTAAGCTCATCATCTCCTTTCCTCTTCTTCTGGCCTTCTCTTGCCGTCATCACTTGATGCATCATCCTCCTCCTCATCATCATTCGTCTCAATTGCTCGCTTCCGTTTGTTGCTCAAATACAAATCCTCCAAACCATCACGCTTCTTCCATTTCTCATCATCCTTTAACACTTCATAGCAATGAGGCAAGGTAAAGACCCTGCCTTTCTTGATCTTCCCCTTCTTGGTTGTCCTTGTCTCTTCTTTGAACAAGTTTTGTGCAATGTTGTACTACAAGAAAAACAAAACAAGTTAGCACTTCGGTCACCAAAAACAAGTATGATTAACATATATGAGATGCCACTTACTCGATCATCCTCATTTGTGAGTAATTGCCCGCTCTTTCTTTCGGCGCCTCGACAATTCCCTCACCCTCCTCGTCCACCTCAAACTCATGGTCTTCGAAATGGATGTCATTGGTTTGAGACCAATGCGAATTGTTGTACCCAACACCCATAATGGACATGTATGCATCATCGTTGAGACTACAAAGTTTTTTGAACAATGCAAATAAGCTATCTATATGTGATGATGATGCATTGAAAAAATAAGAAGAAAAGAAAAGTTGGAATTTTTTTCACCTTGGGGGCATTTCGTCGAACACGTGGTGCGCATTGGCGGCCGGTTCAACGAGTGAGCTCGCCGGCGCTTCGGTAGCCGCCGCGGCCGTCGAACGCCCTGCAAGCTTCTTTCCCCTCGCCTTCGTGGTGCCGGAGCCGTCCGCCGCATTGTTTTTCTTCGCGGATGTTTTGCCCTTCTTCGTCCGCGCCGCATTGGGGACCTTCTTCGACGGTGCGGCGGCGGCACGGGACGGCGCCGGCGCGACGCCACCCAGCGCCGTGGTCATCCGCGGCGGCAAGAAGAGGCTGCCCGCGAGGCCGACGCTCGGCGGAGCTCCGGCGGTGGCGACGCCAGCGCTTCCCGCGCTAGGGTTT
>NC_041390.1:627093136-627096410 GCF_002162155.2 Triticum dicoccoides | reverse complement strand
AGCAGGGTGAGCGGGGCGCCGGTGTGCGCGTCCATGGGTGGGTGGCAGGGCGCCGGCGCCGGCGCGCGCGGGGCGTAGGACGAGGAGAGGAGAGAGTGCGGCGCGAGCGCTCGAGTGTGCCGCGTGCTGTAGCTGGCGCCCGAAATACGCCGCGCGGGTAAGTGTTTTCAACAGCGCGCCCAACCCGTTATAACACGCGCGCCGTTTTTGCGCGCCCGGTGGAGCGACCCGCCGCGTTGCGCGCGTGCTAAAACGGCCTAATTTGCGGCGTGGCGCTAGTTTAGCGCGGCTGTTGGAGATGCTCTTATAATGATTTGTTTACTCTCGTATAGATTTGTACCTCGTCTTCGACCGAGAGGAGCCCATGCATGTGTGTAAAGGGTGGGGTCTGCCGACCTAAGGTTGCACCTACTCCCTCTCTCTCTCTCTATTTCTCTCAGTCTAGCCACGTTTTCATGCAATAGTTATGGGCATCACGTCACGGGTCCTCTTTCCAAGCCAGCTGCAAGCGAGAGCGACGTGCGTCTACTCGGCAGCATCTTCGCGAGCATTGTAGGATTCTTCCTCCTGTACATTCTCGGACATAGGGGCCTAAGCTCCGTTCGGAAGTTGCTTCGCCGCATGACCATGAGCATCCTTGGCGGGCATGGCTGCGTCTTTGGCACGCCCATCTACCCTTCTCCTTGGTCGCCACCGGGCTCGGGGAACTGGATCGCCCCGGACTACTATGGTTTCTTGGACGGCCAGCTACAGAAGCAGGCACCCGCTCTCTTTTACCAGCTGCCGAGGACGAATCGAGGTGAAGATGGTACCTGGTGGCAGCCGATGGCGGAGCTGTGGCAGCTGTCGGACACGGTGCTCTATGGCCCAAGGAGCCGGCCCAGGCTGCCGGTATTCGAGGCCATCTGCCGCACGGAAAGTCACAAAGAGTAGGAGTATGGTATTGTATTTTTGAGAAGCACCAAAGACTTCCATATGTGTTTGTTTTAGGCTTCAAATCTCCTCTGAAATCTAATTACAACATCTCGACATATTTGGATTTGCAAGACAATAAAAAAATCCTAGGACATAATTATAATTTTAAAAGAATACCAAGACATGAAAAGGGTAAATATTGACGTTTCAAATCTTCTACGCCTCGGAGTATTTCCTATGGAGCTCATCAATGTGTATCATCAGTCTAATTTATTTATGGATTCATGTCGAGAGTAAATTAATGTTGCCTCAAACTCCACTCCAACGATTCGACTTCCATGGATAAATATGGTGTGATAACCCAACGAAACCCTCTAGAACTTGAAGTCCTTCTCCTGGTTCCTCTTCATCTCTTGCTTGCGCTCTGCGAGCTACAAAGCACAGGTTGACGTTTCAGACTTTCAGTTGAGGAACTGTGTTAGTCGGGCAAATTTTTATTTTTCTGAACAACTACAAAATATCAATTTCTGGTAAGGAATGTACCTTTGGTCACCATGTCGCTCAATTTAATGTTCATTCAGCTAGCGGCGCTATGTCCCATTCTTCGTACTGGAAACCAAATTAGCTACCCACTCACTTTGCTTCACGAAAACAGAGAGATAGTCCAAGCCACCATACCATATCCTGAATCATCATCATTGATACAACATCTAAGGACATGCTGAGGCTCTGTTCGGTTGGCATTGTTCAAAGCAAATAGGTCAACCAAATGCCTTGCTTATTTCCAGCCTTTTTGTGAGTGACTTGAAGACAAATCACGTTTTCGGGTGCCTTTTTAGTTTTGCAAGATTTCCTGTTTCAAGAAAATGAAAAATAATATTAAAGGTGAAACCTTAAAGGGACGTATACATGTCAACACCTCAAGGTTGACGTAACTGTTTACAAATGAATAGCTAAAAAAATATAATACAACCCCCCTCATTTTTTCGGGCTTGGGACCGACTACACGCAGCATAAGGTGTAACCTTACCAATGGCATAGGCCACCCAAATGACATATTTTAGTCTAATAAAAACAAGGATTTTTTTGTTTTCAGGAAATAATCAGGCAATATATTTTGAACCTGTTTAAAAAGCCCGTGGACTAGCTAGAATCACACCAAATAAAGGCAGTACCGGTTTCTCTCTCTTTTGCTTTTGCTCAACTCCTGAATCAATATTTAGTGACAAGCGTGCGGTGTCGAGAGCTGGTAACATAGTTGCATAGTGTTGGATTTTAATTCTTATTTGTGACGAGTTGCATAGTACTGGATAGTGCTGACCTGGAAAAATTAAGTCACAGGTGTAATATGATTATTGTATAATTAATTAAGCGAACATTTCTGATGGTAAAAAATTAAGCAGACTTTTACTTATATAATCTTTCAAAAATATAAAGATTGCGCAAGATCACATACACTGGTAGAAAAAGGGTCTATAGTACCGACCCTTTAGTCCCGGTTCAAGAACCGGGACTAAAGGCCCTCCACGTGGCCGGTCCACCTTTAGTCCCGGTTGGTAACACCAACCGGTACTAAAGGAAATTTTTTGATTTTTTTTTGAAAAAAAATTTTGAAATTTTTTTTATTCTCAAATTTCTGAATTATTTTAAGCTCTAATCTCTAATCACCCCTCATCATTCCAAATCATCTAACTTCCCGGACGGTCACCCATCCTCCTACTCCCCTAGCCTGAGCACGCTTTCCAAGTCTGCACTCGTTGTTTTCCTAACAATAGTAAGATGTCAATCCTATTAACCCTGAGGAGTTTAGCTTGAGCATGAAGTCACACATTTCACTGTTTGAGTTTGAAACTATTGTTCTAAAAAACAATATTTTTTAGTAACACTAATATTTCTTGAATAAGTAGTTTGACCATTGTTTGACCACAGTTTGACCATAGTTTGACCAGATTTGACCAAAATTCAAAAAAGCTAAAATAATTATTTAATAACACTAATATTTTTGAATAATTATTTAGTAACACTAATACTTCTTTTCCTTTTGACCAGATTTAATGAAAATTTAAAAAAACTCAAATTTGAGCATAACTTTTTTTCCTTTTGGAATTTGAGGATTCTACAAATTTGCAAACAGGCCATACGCCGTCTTCATCGGATGTAACTTTTCGAGTAGATGATTTTTCATATAAAAACTTTTTAATCCGAGTTCGTATGCAAAAGTTATGTCCATTTTACAAATCCAGAGAGATTTTGTAAATAAAGTCGAAATTCATATTTGTAAATTTTCCCAACAATTAGACCACATATCACATGGGAAACTTATTTTATTTTATTTTATTGACATTTTCATCATTTTCTT